>NW_006921813.1:636064-636602 GCF_000298275.1 Orycteropus afer afer | reverse complement strand
TAGTAGAGCTTATATTTAGCCATTTTTGTTTTTGGTTTAGTAACTGTTTTTGGTTGGAGTATTTGATTTATTTTATTTTGATATAATTATTGATATCGATACTTTATTTTGGGGTTAAAATCTACCAAAATATTAGTACTTTTTGATGCTTCCTGAGGTTAGTTGACATTGGCCTACCAAGTGAGTTGTTTTGGTCTAGACAGCCTCTGTTTATTAGCACAAATACCCAAGCATGGTCCGGAGTTTTCAAATAAAAGCACCTCATTTATACCCTGGGTTATTTCAGAAACCAAGAAGAAAGGTCAAAATTATGTTCCATTATTATATATGCTCTCTTTCGTCAGAAAATATTTTCTTTGATTTCAGCTAAGTAATAATAAACTAGGATTACTTCAGTTTCACATCACAGATTGAAATTATTTAAATCCTAATTGCCGTCTTAGCTTTCAGGGTCTATCAATTTCAGGTTATACTAACTCATAATTTTCATGCCTCAGGTAACTTTGTATTTTATATCCCTGAGGAGTTCCAGACGTAG
>NW_006921813.1:634048-634669 GCF_000298275.1 Orycteropus afer afer | reverse complement strand
CTAGATGCATCTATCAATAGAACTAAAAAAGCTTTGTAATGCTTGCCTGAGCAGGGTGGAGGACTAGCAAAGAGACCAAGGGCCAGAGAGGCAACCCTGAGAATATAACAAAGGTGAGACTGTCCTGATCAGTGAATTGTGCCCTGAGAGCAATCCTGAACCTAAATCGTAGCCTATTGCTTATCTAATAAACTCCATAAACATGAGTACTGTCTGTAAGTTCTGTGTGGTCTTCACAATGAATTATTGAACCCAGCAGAGAAATAGTGCAATGCAAGGGATAGTTGGTGTCAGAAATGGTAAAAATGCTGGAAGGTGGTGGCATGTCTGGCCTTACAAGAATAAGCTTTGGGCTATTGATGGTGACTCTGTTTCTGCCTAGTGAGGCTGGAGGAGGTCAAAAGGTACTATCTTCATGTACTTTTTGCAACATAATTTGAAAATTAATTGATCAATTCAACAGAAATACACAAAAATTATAAACATGTATGTTCCTAATAAGAGAGTCAAAAACATATTGCTGTTGTTATATGCCGTCGAGTTGGCCCAGACTCCTAACGACCCCTCCTTGGGTTTCCAAGGCAGTATTACTACAGAAGTAGGATTGCCCAACCTTCCTTC
>NW_006921813.1:632022-632538 GCF_000298275.1 Orycteropus afer afer | reverse complement strand
GAGAAAGACATAGAGAGGTACATGGGAGGTACAGACAACAAATATGAACCCTTTTGCACATACAGTACTGCATTGTCAGTGAAGGCAAGCATGGGCATATAGGTGGATAGATGGGTGACAGGCTGAATGATTAGGTATGTCTATGAAATGGGGAGTGTATCCACAAACATATATAGGGTTGGCAGACAATGGTCCTATAAGTTTATGTGAACGATCAGAGTTCCCAGGTGTATAGTAGAGTTAAAAGGGGAAGGTTGTGGTCACTGCTTGGTCACAGCCAGCTATCCAGAGGGACCGAGTAGTTGAACCTGTGGGCTTGGGACCATAGTCGCAGAAGACATCAAGGTCAATTGGCATAACATACTATATAAAACATTATTCCACCTCTTACTTTGGTGAGTAGCGACTAGGATCTTAAAAGCTGGCAAGCTGCCATCTAGATGCAACAATGGGTCTCTCCTCATCCATAGCAAAGAAGAATGAAGAAAACCAAAATTCATGGAAACAATTAGTCCT
>NW_006921813.1:620179-631179 GCF_000298275.1 Orycteropus afer afer | reverse complement strand
TTGAACCACCAGCCTTGTGGTTAGCAGTCAAGTGTGTTAGGCACTATGCTACCAGAACTCCTAAAGAATACTATCAGCTAAATAGAGCTTACTGACACACCACACAAAAGCATCAGAAGAAACATTCTTTTCAGGAGCACGTGGGATATTTTTAAGGATATATTATTTTCAAGGTATTAAAATAGTCTCTATAAATATGAAAGTATTAAAGGCATTCAAAGTAGTTTTTGTTACACAAACAGAATTAAACTAGAGACCAAAACATAAAAGTTTTGGAATTAAACAAAGCATTCTAGATGACCAATGGAACAAAGATAAATCATGAAAGAATTTAAAAATTATTTTTATTTTCATGAAAACAGAACCTTAACATATAAAAATTTGAGGAATGTAATAGCTAAATTAGTGCTCAGCAGGAAATTTTATCTCTATACAACTATATTAGAAAATAAAGACAAAAGATTCAAAATGAAAACCTCGACTTCTGAGTAAGAAAATGGAGAAAGGTATGCAAAACTTAAAACCATTTAAAAAAGGAAATAACAAACTTGCGGTGTAAATCATATAGAAAAAAATAAAACCAATGCTATCAAAAGTCATTTTATTAAAAAATTATAAGACTGATTAAAATTTTAAGTGAAAAGATGAAAGAAAAAAAGAAAGAGAAGGTACAAATTATAATCAGGTGTGAAGGAGGGGCTCTCATTATAGACTTTGTAGAAATTACAGAGAGAATGAATACCATGAAGAGAATGAATTCATGAAGAGAATACCATGAATAAACCAAACAAACTAGATGAAATGGATCCAATTTTAGAGAGACAAAGTTATCAAAACTGACTCAAGAAAAATATCTAAATTGAGCTAAAACAGAAAAATAAATTAAATTAGTAATTAACCTCCATCCAACGCCCAAGTGAATTCATTGATACATGTTATTTAATATTCTCAATCTTCCTTCATAAAGTCTTCTGTCAAACAGAAGGGGGAAGACTTCACAACTCATTTCATGACACAGTGACACTGTTGACAGACAGAGGCATTACAGGTAAAGAAAATTATAGACCAATATCCTTTATGAACATCAACTCAAAAATTCTAAACAAATTATCAGCAAACAGAATATAATTAATACACCATAGAAAACTGGAGTTTATTCCATGAATGCAAGGTTATTTCAACATTCAAAAATAAATCAATTTAACTCACTATGTTGACAGAATTGATAAGAAAAACATTAACACCTCTGTAGAAACTGAAGAGTTAAAAATTCAATATTCATTTGTGATAAAATTAGCTGCCAACTAGGAATAGAAATTTCTTTAATAAAAAGCATGTAATAAAACTATCAGTTGCATCATACATAATGGTGAGAGACTGAATACTTTCTAAGATCAAAGAAAAGGCAATCCTTTCTCCCCATGTTTAGTCAACATTGAACTGGAAATCCTAGCTAGTGTAGTAAGTAAAACAAATAAAAAGTATCCAGATTCAAAGAAAGAAATCAAAATGTCTCTTATTAACAACAATATCATTGTACAAAAATTCTGATAGAATCTTCATTATTAGAATGAGTTGAGCAATATCAGAGGATACAAAATCATTATGCAAAATCCTTTCTATTTCTTTGCACTAGAAATGATTAATCCATGCAAAGAGTTGTACATGAATGCTCATAGCAGCATTATTCACAATAAACAAAAAGTAGAAATTACCCAAATGCTCATGAACTGATTAGAAGATAAAATGTGGTATGTTCATATAATGGAATGCTATTTGACAGTAGAAATACACTTTTAATATGTGATCCAAAATGGATGAATCCCAGAAAGTTTTGTGCTAAGCGAAAGAAGTGAGATACAAAATGCACACATTATATAATTCAACTTACATGAAATGTCCACAAAAGGCACATCCATAGAAATGATATAGAGTAATGGTTGACTAGGTGTGGGGGTGAAAAATGGGACTGACTACAAATGGTCATAAGGAGTATTTTTGGAATAATAGAAACCTTCTTTATACGGCTTTTGGGAGCTCTGGTAGCCTAGTGCCTAAACTGCTAACCAGAAGGCTGGCAGTTCAAACCCACTCCACTCCTCGGAAAAGAGGTTGGGCAATCTACTTCTGCAGTGATACCACCTCAGAAACTCAAGGAGGGGTCGCTATGCATCAGGTTTGACTCGACAACATGTAACAACAACAACAACAACATGGATTTTGGTGATGGTTACACAGCTTAGTGAGTTGACTAAAAATTGTTAAATTGTGCCTTTAAAATGGGTAAAATTGATGTTAAGCTAACAATACTCTGAAGAAGCTCTTAGAAGTTAATTTTTTTAAATAATGTAGATTATCTGGGTGAAATAAAAGATAAACCTTTCATCTGAAATATACATAGAATATATTTAATCATTTAAAAATATTTTCCCACTTTTTGGTTATGACTGATGCATCGAATATTTGACTTCTGACATTATAAAATGGAAGAGTACTTCTGCAGTGCAAAGAACTACAGGCTTGTGACTCTCACAAAATGATGGGATGGGACTATGAAAATAAGGTGCATCATGCCTAAGGCATTTGACTGTTAACCAGAAGGCTGGTGGTTCAAACCCATCAGCTGCTCCTTGGAAGGAAGACTGGGTAATCTACTTCTGTAGAGAAACTGCCTCGGAAACCCAAGGAAGGGTCTCTATGAGTTGGAAACGACTAGGTGGCAGTGAGATTTTTTTTTTTTTCCCTCCAAGGGGATAGAGCAGCTTACTAATAATGCAAATAAGATGCTTAAAATACTTGTGGAGGTGGGACCAGGCAAATAAGATACATTGGAACTGTTGTGTGTATTGGTCAGTTTTGCCTGTCCAATAGGCTTAAAGTGAACCGATTCAAGAAGTGGAGGGGGGACTTTACTACCATGAAGAAAAAAAGCCCATTGTAGCACATGTCCTTTGGAACCAGAATCCATTTGCTATAAAAAGCTCCTAGACCCAGGAGATAGAGAGCTGCAACACTGAAGATGGTGCTAGATAACATCAGCACAGCTTGGCAGGCTCACCTAGTTGACTCATAGAGCTAGAGAACTGAGTGCCTTCAAGCTGGAGGCTTTCTAGTGGAGTGGAATGCCCCTGGTCATGTATTGGAAGATCTAAAGGGCATAGTGACACTTGTCTGAGCAGGGTAGAGGCCAGGTTGAGGGCCAAGAGCCAAAGGCCAGGATACAGGACTGCCTGTGAGCTTAGTCAAGAAGAAGCTCTTCCAATCACACAACTGTATCCTGAATTGTTACTGATCCTAATTTTAACCTGTTACTTCCTTAATAAACCCCATAATTGTGAATATAGTCTGTGAGTTCTGAGTGGTAATTGCAATTGAATTATTGAACCCAGCAGAGCAGTAGAGAGTGTCGTGGGAGGTATATGACTTGTGGTAGAATTGGTAAAAATGGTTGAAAGGTGAAGTTATGTTTGACCTCCACCTCATAGGAATCAGCCTGGGACTGGTGTTGATCTTGATTCTCTTCCCTCTTTGTATAGTTAGATGGGGAGGTCCAACATCATGGCAGTTAAACAACTTCTTATGTTTTTCTTATCACTTTCTATTGCGATACAAACAAATGTATGTAGCATCTATCTATATAGTATTTAGTTATCTATCATATTTCTATATATAAATCTAAGTAATGTCTCTATATAGAATCTGAGAAGATATTTTTAGTTTTAGATTCACTGTGAATGATTTTTTAAGTCAGTGTAGGAAATGTAACACTTAATAGAAGAATAAATAAAAGATAATGATTACTTTAGTAAACATGTTTTAACATAATTTTCTTAGAACAATTTATTTCTTTAATGCCCTGATATCAGTATTATTGGCATCCACATGGTGCAAATCATTAAAATGCTCTGCTAGTAATGGAAAGATTGAAGGTTCCAGTACACAAAGAGTTGCCTAATAAAGTCCTGGAGACTATTGAAAAAAAACTTTTGGAGCACAGTACTTTTATGACAGACAAAGGGTGTAAAATTAAAGAAGTTTAAGAAAATTAAAGAAGTTTAAGAAAATTAAAGAAGTTTAAGAAAGAAGGGGAGAGAAAGAAGTAGGAGGAAGAGAAGTAAGGAGAAGAAAATCTTTTCACCAAATTTTCTACACAATGTAATGAGAAGTTTTGCTCATATTATTCAGGTTACGTCAAGAGTAAATCTTAGAGTCCTGTCAGGCTTTGTGTGAGCTGATATCTTTAAAGAGTGATGTTGTTGCTGTTGTTATTTGCTGTTAATTCAGTAACAACTCATAACGACCTATGTACAACAGAAGAAAACTTTGACTGGTCATGTTTGAGTCCACTGTTGCAACCACTAGGCCAAAATACATCTTATTAAAGGTCTCCTTCTTGTTCAGTGACCCTCTTTTTACCAAGAATGATGTCCTTCTCCAGGGACTGGTCTTTCCTGATACTATATCCAAAGAATGTGAGACAAAATCTCAACATCCTCGCTTCTAAGGAATATTTTGTCTGTACTTCTTTCTGGGGAGATGTGTTCACTCTTATGGCAGTCAACAGTAAATTCAATATTCTTTGCCAGAACCATAACTCAAATGCATCAATTCTTCTTCAGTCTTCCTAACTCACTGTACGTCTTTCACATGCATATGAGATGATTGGAAATATGATGGCTTTGGTCAGGCACACTTTAGTTCTCAAGTGGCATTTTTACTTTTTGATGCTTTAAAGAAGTCTTTTGCAGCATATATGTCCAATGCAATACATTGTTTGACTTCTCGAATGTTGCTTCCAAAGGCATTGATTGTGGATCCAACTAAAATGAAATCCTGAAAACTTCAATCTTTTCTCCATTTATCTCGATATTGCTTATGAGTCAAGTTGTAAGAATTTGTGTTTTCTTTATGTTGAGGTGTAATCCATACGAAAGACCACACTTATGATCTACATCAGTAAATTGCAACTTCAAGACTTTCACCAAGCCAGGTTTTGTCATCTACATATTGCAGGTTGTTATCAGGTCTTCCTAGAATCCTGATGCCCCATTCTTCATCATATAATTCAGTTCTTTGGATGATTTTTCTCAGCCTACAGATTGAATAATTATGTTAGAAAGACACAAACAATCCTGACACATACCTTTCCTGATTTTAAGTCATTCACTATCCCCTTGTTCTGTTGGAAAAACTGCCTCTTGGTCTATGTACAGGTTCTACATGAGTATAATTAAGTGTTATTGAATCCCCATTGTTCACAATATCCATAATTGCTTATGATCCACACAGTTAAATGTCTTTGCATGGTCCTTGTTGTCGTTGTTGTTAGGTGATGTCTTGTTGGTTCCGACTCATAACGACTCTATGTGCAACAGAATAAAACACTGCTCTGTTGTGCACCATCCTCACAATCCTTGCTAGGCCTTGCATAGTCAGTAGAACACAGGTAAACAACTTTATGATATTCTCTCCTCTTTGGCAAAATCCTTCTGACATCAACAATAAATGGTTTTTTCTCGTTCCATATCCTCTTCTGAATCTGGCTTGAATCACTTGTAGTTCCCTGAGATGAACTAACTACTGCAATCATTTTTAAACATTTTGAACAAAATTTTACTTGCATGTGATATTAATAGGAGCTCTAGTGGCATAATAGGAGCTCTGGTAGCATAGTGGCTAAGTCACTTGCCTGCTAACCAGACGGCTGGCGGTTCAAACCCACCAGCCACTCCTCGGAAGGAAGGCTGGGCAATCCTACTTCCGTAGTGATACTGCCTCGAAAACCCAAGTAGGGTCGCTATGAGTCAGGGCCGACTCGACGGCACATAACAACAATAACAACAACAACAAAGTGGCATAATGCCTAAGGCATTTGACTGCTAACCAGAAGGCTGGTGGTTCAAACTCACCAGCTACTCCTTGGAAAAAAAGACTGGGCAATCTACTTCCATAGCGATACCACCTCGGAAACCCAAGGAGGGGTCACTATGATTCAAAATTGACTTGACGGCAGTGAGGTTTTTTTTTTTTTGTTGTTGTTTTGTTTTGTTTTTTTGTGATATTAATGATATCATTTGATACTTTCCTCATTTTGTTCAATCACCTTTCCTTGGAATTGGCACAAACACGGATATCTTCCAGTGAATTGGCCAGGTAGTAGTCTCTCAAATTTCTTGGCATAGATGAATGAGTGCTTCCAGTGTTGCAGCTGTTGGTTAAAACATCTCAATTGGTATTCTGTCAATTTCTAGAGCCTTGTTTTTGCTAATGCCTTCAATGCAGCCCAGATTTCTTCCTTCAGTTCATCTGTTCTTGATCATATGTTACCTCCTGAAATAGTTGAATGTTGACAGTTCTTCTCGGTACAGTGACTGTGTATTCCTTCTATCTTCTTTTGCTATTTCCTGTGGCATTCGATATTTTTCATAGAATCCCTCAATATTGCAACTCAAGGTTTGAATTGTTTTTTGCAGTTCTTTCATCTGAGAAATGACAAATGTATTCTTTGCATTTGGTTTTCTAACTCAAATTGTTTGCACCTTTCATTATACTTTTCTTCTTGATCAGCCCTTTGAAATCTTCTGTTCAATTCTTATGTCATCATTTCTTCCATTTATCTTAGCTACTCTACATTGAAGAGCAATTTTCAGAGTCCCTTCTGACATCTGTTTTGGTCTTTTCTTCATTTCCTGCCTTTTTAATGACCTTTTGCTTTCTTTATGTATGATGTTCTGATGTCATGCTAGAACTGAGCTTGTCTCAGTTATTAGAGTTTGGTGTGTTAAGTCCAGGAGCTCTGGTGGCATAATGCTTAAGGCATTTGACTACTACCAGAAGGCCAGCAGTTCAAACCTACCAGCCACTCCTCAGAAGAAAGGTTGGGCAATCTGCTTTCATAGTGATACCACTTCAGAAACCCAAGGAAGGGGTTGCTTTGAGTCAGAGCCAACTTGACGGCAGTGTTTGGTGTTGTGTCAAGTCTATTCCTGAGATGTCCTCTTTAGAAAGCAGTTGATTATATATTTAGAAATTCAGTTGATATATATACAGGGCAGTGATTTGGCTCTTGTGGACTTGTTTTAAATTTCTTCAGCTACAATTTGATCTCGCATGTGAGCAATTGATGTGTTTCAAAGTTGGCCCTTGGTCTTTGTAGTAGTTAAATTTGTATGTCAACTTGGCTGGGCCTGGTTGAGTGCCTGGGAAGCTGGTGGTAATTATTCCCCATGATGAGACTGGCAATCAACCCCATGGTGGGATCTATCACAAGCAGCTGAGTAGCTGCCTTTGGGTATGTGGTCTGCTTCCTGTATACAAGGAGAAGCTTTGAGAATGGTCTCCAGCTTATGGGACGTCTGGACCCCGCATGTAGCCATGTCATTGTTCAGCAGCCTGCTGTGCTCTACCAGTCTGGGGATTTACAACTGACTTGATTAATGGCCTGTCATGTGGTTTGATAACATCAGGACTGTGCCTTTTTCCTTGTCAGCCTTGGCCTTAGCTGCCTCAGCAGCCAGCAGCTGTCTGAGTGAAGAAACACCTCTAGCTCCAGTGGGCCAGGAGTGGAGGCAGAGCTGGACCCCAAGGTTGAGGGGCTTTCACCTAGCCCCTAGAGCCTAGCATTTTGAACTTGGACTTAAAACTTCCAAACTGTGGGAGAATAAACTCTTGCTTGTTCAAGTCATTCCATTTGTGTTATATTCCTGTCAGACTGGCACTAGGTAACCAGAACAGTCTTGTTCTAACTGTTGATATCAATCTTCTTCATCATCTCATTCCACAAATGTAGACAATTTGATTTATTGCATTTCATCTGGCACAGTCCATGTTTATAGTTGTCATTCACATTGTTGAAAAATATATTTGCAAGGAATAGGTCATTTGTCTTAAAAAAAATTATGTCATCCCTCAATTCTATCACCAAGACAATATTTTTTTATCTATTGATCCTTTGCTTCCTGCTGTTACATTACAATCACTAGTAAGTATCAATGCATCCTGATTGCATATTTGATTAATTTCAGACTTCAGAAGTTCATAAAAATCTTTAATTTCTTCATCTTTGGCAATAGTTGTTAGTGTGTAAATTTGAATAATTGTCCTATTAGCCAGCCTTCTTTGTTGTTGTTGTTGTTGTTATGTGCCGTCGAGTCAGCCCTGACTCATAGCGACCCCTCCTTGGGTTTCCAAGGCAGTATCACTACGGAAGTAGGATTGCCCAACCTTGGATTTTATCATATTACTGACAGTATTATATTTCAGGATGTTGTTGTTGTTGTTAGGGGCCGTCGAGTTGTGTCTGACTCATAGCAACCCTATGCACAGTACAAGGAAACACCTCCCGGTCCTAAGCCAGCTCCGCAATCCCTGCTATACTTGAGCCCATCGCCACAGCCACTGTGTCAATACATCTCATTGAGGACCTTCCCCTCCTTCACTGACCCTCCACCTTACCAAGCATGGCACCCTTTTCCAGGGAATGGTCCCTTCTGACAATATGACCAAAGTAGGTGAGACGAAGTCTGGCCATTCTCACTTCCAAGCAGCATTCCAGCTGCACTCCTTCAAGGAAAGATTTGTTAATTCTTTTAGCAGTCCAAGGTATTTTCAGCATTCTTTTCCAGCACATCTCAAAAGCATCAACTCAACTCTTCTTTGGTCTTCCTTATTCATTGTCCAGCTCTCACATGCATATGAGACAATTGAAAATATCATGGCTTGTGCCAGGTGCACCTTAGTCCTGGAGGAGACATCTTTACTCTTCAGCACTCAAAAGAGGTCCTTTGCAGCTGACTTGCCCAGTGCTATATGTCATCTGTGTCCTGACTGCTGCTTCCATTGGTGTCAATTGTAGAACCAAGCAATATGAAGTCTTTGACAACTTCAGTCTTTTCTCCATTTATTGTGATGCTGCTTATCGGTCCAGTTGTGAGGATTTTTTTTTTTTTGTATATTGAGATGTAATCCATACTTCAGACTGTATTCTTCAATCTTTATCTTTTACTTGCTTCAAGTCATCCTCACTTTCTGCAAGCAGAGTTGTATTGTCAGCATATGGCAGGTTTAATGATTCTTCCTCCAATCTTGATGCCACATTCTTTTTCATATAGTCCAGCTTCTCAGATTATTTGCTCAGCATGTTGATTGAATAAGTATGGTGAAAGGATACAACCCTGACACACTTCCTTCTTGATTTTAAACCATACAGTGTCCTCTTGTTCTGTTCAAATGACAGTCTCCTGGTCCATGTGCAGGTTCCTCATGAGTACAATGAAATGTTTTGGAATTCCCATTCTTCTCAAAGTTATCCACAATTTGTTATGATCCACACAGTCAAATGCTTTTGCATAGTCAATAAAATACAAGTAAACATCTTTCTGGTATTCTTTGCTTTGAGCCAAGATTCATCTGACATCAGCAATGATATCCCTTGTTCCACATCCTCTTCTGAATCCAGACTGCACCTCTGGAAGTTCTCTGTCAATATATTGCTGCAACTGTTTTTGAATTATCTTCAGTAAGATTTTACTTGCGTGTGATATTAATGATATTGTTCAATAGTTTCTACATTTTGTGGGATCACCTTTATTTGGAATGGATACAAATACAGATCTCTTCCAGTCAGGTGGCCAGGTAGCTATCTTCCAAATCTCTTGGCTTAACTGAGTGAATACCTGCAGTAGAGCATTTGTTTGTTGAAACATCTCAATGGGTATTCCGTCAATTCCTGGAGCCTTGTTCTTCACCAATTCCTTCAGTGCAGCTTTGACTTCTTTCTTCAGTACCATTGGTTCTTGATCATATGCCACCTCCTGAAATGGATGAACATTGACCAGTTCCTTTTGGTACAGGGACTGTGTATTCATTCCATCTTCTTTTGATGTTTCCTGTATCATTCAATATTTTGCCCGTAGAATCTTTCAATATTACAACTTAACACTTAAACTTTTTCCTCAATTCTTTCAGCTTGAGAAATGCTGAGCAGTTTTTCCCTTTTGGTTTTCTAACTCCAGGTCTTTGCCCATTTCATTATAGTAATTGGCTTTGTCTGCTTGAGCTGCTCTTTGAAATCTTCTGTTCAGGTCTTTTATGTTGTCATTTCTTCCATTTGCTTTAGCAACTCTGCTCAAGGGCAAGTTACAGAGTCTCTTCTGACATCCAGTTTGTTTTTTTCTTTCTTTCTCATTTTTTGATAACCTCTTGCTTTCTTCATGGATGATTTTCTTGATGTCATCCCACAATTCTTCTGATTTTTGGTCATTGGTGTTCAATGCATCAAATCTATTCTTCAGGTGGTCTGTAAATTCAGAAGGGATGTATTCAAGATTATATTTTGGCTCTTGTGGACTTATTTTAATTGTTTTAAACTTCAAGTTGAACTTGCATATGAGCAGTTGATAGTTTGTGCCACAATCAGCTTCTGGCCTTGTTTTAGCTAAAGATATTGAGCTTTTCCATCACCTCTTGCCACAGATGTAGTCAATCTGATTCCTGTGTATTCCATCTGGTGAAGTCCACATATATAGCCACCATTTGTGTTGTTGAAAAATTATATTTGTAATAAGTAAGTCGCTGGTCTTGCAAAATTCTATCATGCAATCTCCAGTGTTATTTCAAGGCCAAATTTTCCAACTACCAGTGATTCTTCTCTGTGTCCAACTTTTGCATTCTAGCCACGACTGATAATTAACATATCTTGATTGCACGTTCGGTCAATTTCAGAATGCAGAAGTTGGTAAAGATCTTCAATTTCCTCATCTTTGGCTTTGGTGGTTGATGCATAAATTTGAATAATAGTCATATTAATGGGTCTTCCTTTTAGGTGTATGGATATTATCCTATCACTGACAGCATTGTACTTCAGGACAGATCTTGCAACATCCTTTGTGATGATGAATGCCACACCATTCTTTTTCAACTTGTCATTCCTGGCATAGAAGATCATATGATTATCTGATTTGAAATGGCCAAAACCAATCCATTTCCTCTCACTAATGCCT
>NW_006921813.1:613820-619269 GCF_000298275.1 Orycteropus afer afer | reverse complement strand
ATGCATTTAATTTTTAACAATTTTCAATTTTCCTAGATTCATACTTTGTACATTTCACATTCCAGTTACTAATGCATGCTTTCAGCTGATTCTTGTAATTTTGAGTCATGCCACATCAGCAATGAAGGTTCCAAAAGCTTAACTCTATCCATGTTATTAAGGTTGACTCTATTTTGAGGAGACATCTCTTCCTCAGTTGTATTTTGTGTGCTTTCCAACATGAGGGATTCAGTTTTTGGTACTATCAAAAACAAAAACCAAAAAACACCAAACTCACTGCCCTCTTTGTGTTTCTGAGGCAGTATTAATTTAATTGCCTAATCTTCCCTCCAAGAGGTGGCTGGTAGGTTTGAACTGCCAGCCTTCTGTTTGTCAGTCAAATGCCTTCAGCACCACATCACCAGAGCTTCCCTTTTGGCACTATATCAAACAATATTTTGCTGTTATTTATAACTTTTAACTGGCCATTTTTTTAAAAGTTAATCACTAGGTCTTTCTTCCTGGTCACTCTTAGTTTGGAAGTTCAGCTAAGACATGTCCACCACGGAAAGCCTTGCTGGGACAGCTTCCAGCATCACAGCAGTGTGCAAGCCACCACAGTCAAAAAAAGTGACAGAGCAGTGGAGGTTAAAGAGCAATACACTTCATCAATTCTGACATCTCATCTTAAGCATTATCAAACCAAAATTAAATACATTGCTTCAAGACAATTCTGATTCATACCTAGCTACCCTGTAGGTAAGAGTAGAACTGCCCCAACAGGTTCCCAGGGGTGTAAATCTTTACAGAAAAAACTTGTATATCTTTCTCCCATGGAGCTATTGGTGGGTTTAAATGGTCAACCTTTTGGTTAGCAGTTGAGTGTTTTAATCACTGCATCATTAAGCTTCCTAGTGAAAATTATTCATGGTGACAATTTTTCAAAGTAGTGATATATAACTTTTGAATGCACATTTTTGGACAAATTTTATTTTCCAAATACAATTTACCTTTGTTTTTAAATACTTATTATGCTGTCAGGAAGATAGAAAAGAATATAAATAAATGCATTTGATGGCTCTCTCTATTCATTTACATTTATGACATAAAGAACTTTTCTTCTAATTAGTAAAAGATCAACACAAACAGCATTTAATATTTTAACAAAGCATGAATTAATTTCTTAAAATCACTATTAATTTTTTGAGGAGAGTAAACTCAATTTTGTTTTATTTTATTTTAAATGTATTTATCAGAACTAAAGTATGATTTATTTTAAAAATGATTGCAGCAGTATATTGACAGGGAACTTATCAAAATTCAAGCTGGATTCAGAAGAGGAAATGGAACAAGGGATATCATTGCTTGTGTCAGATGGATCTTGGCTGAAAGCAAAGAATAATTGTATTTTATTGATGGTACAAAGGCATTTGGCTGTATGGATCATAACAAATTATGGATAACATTGCAAAAAATGCAAATTTAAGAACAGTTAATTGTGTTCATGAGGAACCTGTTTGTAGACCAAGAAGGTGTCATTCAAATAAAAGAAAGGGATACTGCATGAATTGAAATCAGGAAAGGTGTGCATCAGGGTTGTATCCTTTCACTATATTTATATTTATTCAATCTGTATGTTGAGCACATAATCTGAGAGGCTGGACTATATGAAGAAGAAATAGCATCAGGATTGGAGGAAGACTCATTAACAACCTGTGCCACACAGATGACACTACCTACTACCTTGCTTACTGAAGGTGAAGATGATTTGAAACAGTTAGTGATGAAGGTCAAAGACTAGTCTTCATTATGGATTACACCTCAACATAAAGAAAACAAAAACTCTCACAACTGGTCCAAAAAGGAACACCACAATAAACGGAGAAAAGATTGAAGGTGTCAGGGATTTCATTTTACTTGGATCCACAAACAATACCCATGCAAGCAGCAGTCAAGAAATCAGACATCGTATTGCATTGGACAAATCTGCTGCAAATGACCTCTTTAAAATGTTAAGGAACAAAGATGTTACTTTGAAGACTAAGGTGCGCCTAACCCAAGCCAGGGTATTTTCAATTACCTCATATGCATGTGAAAGCTGGACAGTAAGTAAGGGAGACTGAAGAAGCATTGATGCATTTGAATTGTGGTGTTGGCAAAGAATACTGAAAATACCATGGATGTCAGAAGAACAAACAAATTTGTCCTGGAAGAAATGTGGCTGGAATGCTCCTTAAAAACAAGAATGGCCAGACTTCATCTCACCTGCTTTTGTCACATTGTTTGAAGAGACCATTTCCTGGAGAAGTACATCATGGCTGGTATTGCAGAGGGTTAGCCAAAAAAAGAGGAATACCCTCAATGAGATGGTTTGACACAGTGGCTGCAGTGATGGGCTCAAGCATAGCAAGGATTGTGAGGATTGTGCAGGCAAGGATAGTGTTTTGTTCTGTTGTACATAGGGTTACTGCGAGTTGGAGCCAACTTGATGGGACCTAACAACAACAAGGAATGGCTTTCAAGATATAGGGTTGTAAACCAGGATCTACATGTTTTGTACTAGCAAATTCTTTAAATAGGTTTTATTCTCTTTGAGTTTCCTTCTTTTCATTTTAGGTAATGTTGAACCTAAGAGGTAAGAATAATTTACCATTCCTATGATATCCTTCTTACAATGGCCATATAACATTCTCATTTTGAAGAAATTTTTGTTAAACTTGAGAAAACAACTTCAGTATACTGGTAAATACCATGGATAACTACATTAACTCTTTTGTGACTGGTGGGGCATTATCATCCAACAACATTTTCAACCTTTCAGGTTTCTTGGGAAACTGATATCCCAGTTTTAGGGTGTATATGATACTGCCTGGTGGGGACTTGTGTAACTGTGAATATGAATAAATGGGCCTCACTCCATCCATCCCACTACTGGAATCCACTTGGGACATATGTGTCCCACATAATTGTATCTAAATCCATTTTACCTCAAAAAATGTTTTGTTTAATTTCAGCATGACTTTCACTAATGAAAAACATGATATTAACAAAATATTCTATAAAGAAAATAATTCACTTATGAAAGGGTTAACATGGTTCCGGATAAGTAATTTACTGATTTTCACGCCTCAATTTCTCTAACATTAATCATAACATGTTTCTGTAATGTATGTGGCAGTACAGGCTAAATTGATTAAGGTTTTATTATTTTTTTTAATTACTTAGAAATTACTATACTGGTGGCTATAGAATGTCTCCTTTATTACGTTCTGGAGATTTTGAACAAAATCCTCATCTATGGAACTGGAGAGCACGAGGTGAGCCTTAGTGGATGTGAATAAAGATATTTCTTTTAGTTATAGGTACAGAGCAGAGTAAGATGTCAGTTCCCTCAGAGATAAGAGAGAATGCCAGTTGAATAATTTCATGAACTCCTTTTCTGTCCAAAAGACTTCATATCATGCTTTTCTGTGACATTTGAAGGAAACTAAGAAACAGACTAAACTTCATAGACTTCTCTTTTTTATATAGCTACATTAGTAATTACACATTTGAAGCTCCAGATTGGACCATGATCTATATGCATAACTCTAGACATTTTAAGGCAAGAAAAATTCCTTCACTTATTTTAAAAAACCCTATTATAACCCCTGTAAAAACAGTTCAAGCCCTGAAGCATGAAATTTGATTGCCAACTCATCTACTTCCATTGCTCCCTACACAGTATCATGATGATGTAGCCTCAGATTTTAGTGAGAGATTTATTTCCACTACAGATTAAAAACCAGTCATTCCCTTCAGAAACACATTTTCCACTATCCTTTTAGATTGGAGAGAACTTTTTAATAGCATCTAATGTTGCTGCATCTGGGTACAAGTTTGTTTATGCATTTGGAAAGCAGAAATACCACAATGATACTTTCTGGCTTTTATAAAAGTCTGTAGAACACAGAGCTATTTGTAGAACTCTGCAGCATCCAAAAGACATTTACAAATATCATATTTTTGCCACAAAAATGGATCCGTTATATTATGTTCACATCAGTAGGTCAACTCCAAACTCAGTCATTGAACTAAAAGCCTAGATATACAAATACAAATGCACATGTTTTAAACTGAGACTAGTTGCATACTTTTCCCACTAGAAAATAAAAACATATATATATATATATAAATTATGAGAAAAGAAATCTTTATTAATAGTGCATATACCCAGTGCAGTGTAGTAAATTACACAGTGTGGCTTTTCCAGCCATAAGTCTTTGTGAACTCCATGTTGGAATTTTCTGTGGGCAACTAAGTAGCTCCTGTTGTTGTCCACCTGGGGTATTTCTGTTGGGAGCAGCATGAAGTAATTTTCTGGGAAGTTCCCTGTCTCTTAGGTTATGGAATTCTGATGTTGGGATTGGTTAGTCTGGCCATTCTGTCAGGCTCAAAAGGGAGGCCTCCTAGAGACAGAATAAGTCTCTGACTGCTGGCTGAGAAAGACATACTACTGACAGAAACGTGCTCGTGAGAGACATGTGCTGCTGAGAGAGAGACACCAAGAGACAAGTATTGAGAGAGAGACATCGAGAGACATGCACTGCTGGGAGAGAGACAGAGAGAGACTGCTGACTGAGAGACAGGGGGCTGAGAGAGACTGAGTATTGTTCCTGAACTTGAGTTGTAGCCTGGTGCTTCCCTAATAAACCCCATAATCTGTGAGTTCTGTGTGGCCCCTGCAGTGAATTATCGAACCCAGCAGAGAGCTGGTGGGTGTTGTGGGAGGAACGGTTGGTGTCAGGGTTGATGAAAGGGCTGGAGGGGGGGCAGCATGTCTGGCCTCACAGGAATAGGCCTTGGGCTGTTGATGGTGATTCTGTCTTCCTCTTGTGGGGTTAGAGGAGGTCAGAAGGTGTGGCCTCCTTGCCCCTTTGGCACCCAGCATATTCAGCCATCCTGAGTTTGTAACAGAAGTGATTTGTATTTATCCACAGGAAGAGACGGAGTGTTCCTAAGGCTTTTATTTTCCCAGTATATATAAGTAAATATATTGCTTATATTTAGCAAATAAAATTGGCGTAAACTGAAAAGAGAAACATATATTCTTGACACTGAAACTTGAATTATTAGATTGCCTTTTATATAGACCCAATCCCATACCTAAGTGCTTGTGCCTGGAAGAGAGCAGTTGATCACAAAGACTTGCCTGGACTTCAGTGAAGTGTTTATAGCTGTAGAGCCATTGTGGCTGGGATTGGGCCAATAGTTCAAGAAGTGCTTAGCATGCATACCAGAATAAGGAGAGATGGCAGGGAGAAAAAATGTGATTGCAGTATTCTCATCTACCATTTCAGCTCCCAGATGTCTGTTGCTAATTCTGCGTGCACAATTTAAGCGACAAAAAGTACAATTCACTTCTCACTGTACCCAATTCTGTCTTTCCAATCATCAAGTTACTGCTCTCATTTTCAGCATGTAGGCTCTA
>NW_006921813.1:611866-613211 GCF_000298275.1 Orycteropus afer afer | reverse complement strand
AATGTGTTAATGCTATTAGCATACTATCTATAAACAATATTCTAATGGGAAAGATTAATGATAATAAATACATTATGATAAGGTAATTTAAGAATCATCTTTTTTAATCTTAGACTTGGAACGTTTTACAAATTTCAAGTCTGATCTAAACTTGTGGACAAAATTAGAATATTATATCATAAAATTGTTTAATATATATATTTATTTTGAATGTCTCAACTATTTCTTCATTGTAATTGCTTTAATTAACAACAAGTCAATATATCTTATATCTCTATATACGTTTTGTTGTAGGATATGCGGAATGAGTAAAATAAATACCGATAATATTTAAAAATTTTAATTTTACTTAAATTATAAACATAAACCCACCATATCAAATTGAGAGCATAGCCATAGAGAAAAAATATAGAATTAAACCTTGGACATTTTTAAACTTGTTGCTATAACTGCACATTCTCAACCTGATACACAACTGAAAAGGAATTGACATTTACTTAGTAGGTTAGCTATTGATAGTGTTACTTGTGTGATAGTTCCAAAATATATTTGTGTTTATTGTAAAATTAAACAAGTGGGTAAATATATGGATGCTATTGGGAAAACGTGCTTTTATTGTGCAAGAAAGGAAATCCAAATATTGAATGGGGAAGGAGAAGAACACTGTGCTGTTGGATTAGAAGTGGAATCATCTCTTCCAATTCTATCTCACCAATTTCAACATTTAAACATCATATCAACTTTCAGGAAATCAGATATAGAAGAGAATGTTTTTAACTTGAAAAATTGCATCTATCAAAGTCATGTAACAAACCTCATTCATAATGGTGAAAGATTCAATATTCCATAGTCAGATAAGAAACAGGCATAGTGTCAGCTGTTTCCATTTCTATTTACATTTTTAGTGGATTTCTACCTACTGGAATAAGGCAAAATACCCCAAATGATGATTAGAATGAAAGATTTACAGGCAATGCAATCTTACATGTCAAAAATGTTATAAATTTATAAAAAGGTACTAGAATGAAAAATTATATAGTAAGATTCCAGTATTCAAAATCAATATATAAAAATCTATTGCAATTCTAAATACTAGATGTGAATACTGGGAAGTAAAATTAAATAAAAAATGACTCCATTTACAGTGACATCAAAAGGTATAAAATATTTTGGGTGATATCTTACAAAACATGTGAAATGCTTCTATGTGAAAACTATAAAATATTGCTGAGAAAAGAAGAACCATATAAATGCAGTTATACCATGAAATGGATTGTTGTTGTTGTTGTTGTTGTTATGTGCCGTCGAGTCAGACCTGACTCATAGCCACCCCTCCTTGGGTTTC
>NW_006921813.1:606490-611016 GCF_000298275.1 Orycteropus afer afer | reverse complement strand
GACAGCACATAACAACAACAACAACAATATATATTTTGAAACACCACTGACCCACATGTATCAAAGCAAATTCAGAAAACAATTAAGTTGAAAGACTTGAACTGCATAAGTATCAAGATTTATTATAAAACAACAGTAATACAAAATATGCTATTGAATAAAGATTCATAAATAGATCAGTAGAAGAGAATTAGGCTGACACATATGGCCAAAACTCAAGGCTAGACAATGAATAAGGAAGACTAAAGAAGAAATGATGCATTTGAATTACGGTGTTGCCATATCATTAACGGTGTAAAGAATGAACAAATCTGTTGTGGAAGAAGTATAGCCAGAATAGAAGTGAGGATGGTGAGACTTCATCTCACGTTCTTTGGTCATATCATTAGGAGGGACCAGTCTGTGGAGAAGGCCATCCTTCTTGGTAACGTGGAGGGTCAGCAAAAAAGAGGAAGACCCTCAATGAGACAGATTTACACAGTGGCTGCAACAATGGGCTCAATGATTATGAGGAGGCACCAGACTGGGCAGTGTTTTGTTTTATTACACATAGGGTGACTATGAGTGGGAATTCATTAACAGCATCTAACAAGAGCAACAACATATGATGAATTGCTTTTTAACAAAGGTCAGAGATAATTCAGTGGGTGTTATATGGGGTGACATTTGATCACAGTACCTGTTTTGGTTACCTAATGCCACTCTGACGGAACATACCACAAATGGGGTGACTTTAACAAACAGGAGTTTATTCATGCAATTTGGAGGTTTTTAGTCTGAATTCAAAGTGCCAGGCTTTAGGCACTGGGTGAAAGCACCACAACCTTGGGCTTCAGCTCTGCCTCCTTCTCCCAGCCCACTGAAGCTGGAGGCTTTTCTTTGCTCAGCTTCTGGCTGCTGAGGCTGACAAATTCAAGGTTGACAAGTAGAAAGGCACAGTCCCAATGTTACCAAACAACACAGCAGGCCTTTGATTCAAGTCCATTTAAAGTCCCAAGATTGGCAGAGAATGACAGACTGCTGAACATTGCTTGGCTACATGCAGGGTTCAAGTGTGTCATAAGCTAGAGACCCTTACCAAAGCAGCTTATATAAGGGAAGCAGACCACATCCCGAAAGCAGCTACACAGCTGCATGTGGTAGATCCCACCATGGAGCTGATTGCCAATCTCATCTTGGGCATCACCAGGTGCCCAGCCACTCAACCGGGTCCAGTCACATTGACACACAACCTTAACTACCACAGTACAATAAAATAAATATTGTACAAATCTTAGAGAAAGAAACCATTATTATAAAATGTAACATTCATGATAAGACAAAAGTAAATATTTATGAGTCCTCCCAATAGACACAGTGAATACAAAATAACTGGTTACAAAGTGAGAGAACCTTGAATCACAGACTTTAGAAAGGTGACATGTTACACAGCTCTTCTTCTCTCTTTTTTATTTTCTGGAATTTAAGCAGTATAGTAAAAACCCCACCACTTATCTGTCAGTTTGTCCTACTGTGGTGGCTTGCATGTTGCTGTGTGGAGCTGGAGGCTATGGCACAGATATTTCAAATACCATCAAGGTTACTCATGATGGACAGGTTTCAGCAGAGCTTTAAGATTAAGACAGACTGGGGAGAAGGACAGGGCCATCCACTTCTGAAAATATTGGTAGGTGAAAGCCTTATGAATATCGGTGGAACAATGTCTGATATATTATGGGAACTTCATGAATAGACATGAAACTTTGTCTGATATACTGGTAGATGATGAGCTGCTCATGTTGAAAGGCACTCAAAATACAACTGGGAAGAGATGCCTCCTCAAAGTAGAGACAATCTTAATGATGTGGTTGGAGCAAAGCTTTCAGGATCTTCATTGGGTGATGGAGCTTGAGTTAAAATGGGAAGAAACTGCTGCAGGCATCCATTAATAATAGGAATGTGAATTGTGTAAAGTATGAATCTAGGTACAAGTTGTCAAAAATGAATTGGAATGCATAAAGATTGATATCTTGGGCATTACTGAATTGGAATGGATTGGTATTGGCCATTTTGAATTAGACAATCATATGGTCTCCTATGGCAGGAATGACAAATTGAAGATGAATGATGAGGCATTCATCATCACAAAGAATGTTTCAAAAATCTATTCTGAAGTACAATGCTGTCAGTGATAGGATAATATCCATAAACTTATAAGGAAGACCAATTAATACTACTATAACATATATAAGGAAGACCAATTAATACTACTATTATTCAAATTTATGCTACACCTTCTAAACCCAAAGATGAAGAAATTGAGGATTTTCACTAATTTCTGCAGTCTGAAATTGACCAAGAATGGAAACAAGATGTATTGATTATTACTGGTGATTGCAATGTGAAAACTGCAAAGGAGAATCATTGGTAGTTGGAAAATAAAGCCTTGATTATAGAAATGATGCAGGAGATCACATGATACAATTTTCAAGACCAATGACGTATTCCATGCAAATACCTTTTTTCATCAACATAAACAGTGGCTATGCATGTCCTATACACAGGGATCAGGTTGACTACATCTGTGGAAAGAGGTGATGGAGAAGGTCACTATCTTCAGTCAAAACCAGGCCAGGAGTTAACTGTGGAACAATTGCTCAGATGCAAGTTCAAGCTGATGCTGAAGACAATTAAAACAATCCACTAGAGCCAAAACATGACCTTGAGTATATTCCATGTGTATTTAGAGACCATCTGAAGAGTAGATTTGACACAATGAATACCAATCACTGAAAACCAAAGAAGTTGTGAGATGGCATCAAGAATATCATACATGAAGAAAACAAATGGTCATCAAAAAGACAAGAAAGTAAGAAAGGCCAAAATGAATGTCAGAAGAGACTCTGAAACTTGCTTTTGAATGGAGAGTAACTAGAGCAAATGGAAGAAATGATGAAATAAAAAAGCTGAACAGAAGATTTCAAAGGGTAGGAGGAGAAGAAAAAGTAAAGTATTATAATAAAATGTCCAATGACCTGGAGTTAGAAAAACAAAAGGGAACAACATGTTCAATGTTCCTAAAGCTGAAAGAACTGAAGGAAAAATTCAAGCCTCAACTTGCTGTATTGAGGGGTTCTATGGGGAAAATATAGAACAATGGAGGGAACATCAGAAATAGATGGAAGGAAAACACAGAGTCACTGTACCAAAATAATTGGTCAATTAACAACTATTTCACGAGGTAGTA
Organism: Orycteropus afer afer; assembly: GCF_000298275.1. NCBI lineage: Eukaryota > Metazoa > Chordata > Mammalia > Tubulidentata > Orycteropodidae > Orycteropus > Orycteropus afer. The sequence goes on along the minus strand of NW_006921813.1, from coordinate 607,790 downwards.
TATGATCAAAAACATATGATATTGTAGTAAGAAGTCCAAGCTGAACTGAAGAGGTTGGTGAAAAACAAGCCTCCAAGAATTGATGGAATATTCATTGAGATGTTTCAACAAATGGATGAAGCACGGAGGGTACTAGTTTATGCCATGAAATTTGGAAGAGCGCTAGTTAAACAACTGATTGAAAAAGAGATTTGTGCCCATTCCAAAGAAATGTGATCCCACAGAATGTGGAAATTATTGAATGTCATTAATATCATATGTAAGTAAAATTTGGCTGAAGATAATCCAAAAATATTTGCAATAGTATATTGAATGGGAAATGTCGTGGACCACCAGAGGAGCAAATAATTCTATCCTCAAAGAAGTGCAGCCAGAATATTCCTTGGAAGAGAGAATGGTGAGATTTTTGCCTCACTTACTTTGGGACAGACCAGGAGGCCAGCCGGGGCAGCAGCAGCGTGACTTGGAGCAGCTTGAGGGAGGAGACAGACCAAGAAACTGGTCAGGGGCAGTAGCAGTGAAGTTCAGAAGAGCTGAGGGAGGAGACAGACCAGGAAGTGGGGTGGGCTGTGGTTCAGAGCAGCTGAGAGGCACCAGGAAGTGAACAGAGAGGTTTGGAAAAACTGAGGGAGACCAGGAAGTGAGCAGAACAGTTTGTAAGGAACAGTTGAGGGAGACAAACTTGTCTGTCTGTTTGTTCTACTGTGGTGGCTTGCATGTTGCTGTGAGGCTGAAGGCTATGCCACCAGAGTTTCATATGCCAGCAGGGTTACCCATGGTGGACAGGTTTCAGTGGAGCTTCCAAACTAAGACAGACTTGGAAGAAGAAAATATCCATCCACTTCTCAAAATATTGGCCAGTGAAAACCTTATGAACAGCAGTGAAACACTGTCTGATGTATTACTGGAAAACTTTATGAATAGACCTGAAACCTTGTCTAATATAGTGACAGAAGATCAGTGCTTTATGTCAGAAGGCACTCAAAATATGACTGGGAAAGAGCTGTCTCCTCAGAATAAAGCCAACCTTAATGAAGTGGATGTTGCTGTTCTTGTTAAGTGCCATCGAGTCGTTTCCGACTCATAGCGACCCCATGCACAACAGAACGAAACACTGCCCAATACCACACCAGCCCCACAATCCCTGCTATACTTGAGCCCATCATTGCAGCCACCATGTCAATCCATCTCGTTGAAGGCCTTCCTCTCTTTCGTCGACCCTCCACCCTACCAAGCATGACATCCTTCTCCAGGGAATGGTCCCTTCTGACAACATGACCAAAATAGGTGAGACGAAGTC
>NW_006921813.1:592156-603235 GCF_000298275.1 Orycteropus afer afer | reverse complement strand
GCCAGTCTTCTGGTTAGCAGTCAAGTGCCTTAGGCACTATGCTACCTGAGCTCCTACAAATACAGATAGGAATAAAGAAATGGCCAGGTCTACTTCTGAAAATATATTGCTCACTGACAACCTTATGAATAACAGTGAATCATTGTCTGATATAATGCCAGAATATGAGTCCCTGAGTTTGGAAGACTCAGAATACAACTGAAGGTGAAGAAGTGCCTACTCAAAATAAAATTGATCTTATTGGTGTGAATGGAGTAAAGATTTTGAAACTTCATTTACTGATGGGACATGACTCAGAATTGGAAGAAAGTGTTACAAACATCCCCAAATAATTGCAATGTGAAATTTGCTAAATATGACTCTAAGAAAAATTGGAAGTTGCAAAAAAAATTAAATGGAATGCATAAAGATCTCATCAATTAGTGAGCTGTAATTGACTGGTATTGCCAATTTTGAATCAGACATTCATATGGTTTACCATATGGGAATGACAAATTGAAGAGTAGTGGCATTGCAATTATTGTCAAAAAGAACATTTCAAAATCTATCCTGAAGTACAATGCTGTCAGTGATAGGATAACATATATACATCCATAAAGAAGACCAGTTGATATGAATACTATTCAAACTTATTCACCAACCAGTAAGGCTAAAGATGATGAAATTGAAGATTTTTACTAACTTCACAGTCTAAAATGACCAAACATGCTATCAAGATGTATTGATAATTACTGGATTACAATGCAAAAGTTGCAAAGAAGGATTAACAGTTGGATAATATGGTGTTGGTGATAGAAATGAAAGAAGGCATTGCATGACAGAATTTTGCAAGGTCAACAATTTATTCATTGCAAATATTTTTTCCATAAATGGGGACTGTACAAGTGGACTTTTTTGGATGGAATATAGAGAGATCAAATTGACTATATCTGTGGAAAGAAATGGTGGAGAAGCTCATTATCATCATCAGATAAAATCAATGGTCAAGTGTGGAAAAGACTATTGATTGCTCATATGGAAGTTTAAGTGGAAGCTGAAGAAAACTAAAACCAGTCCACAACAGCCAAAATATGACCTTGAGTATATTGCACATGAATTTAGAGACCCTCAGAAGAATAGAATTTTCACATTGAGCACCAGTGAACAAAGACTGGATAAGTTGTGGGACAGCATCAGAGGCATCATACATGAAGAAAACAAAAAGTCATTTCACTGCCATAGAGTTAGTTCTGACTCATAGCAACCCCCCATTGGTTGTCCAAGGCTGTATATCCTTATGGAAGTAGGTTACTCCATCTTCCTTCCATGGAGCAGCTGGTGAGTTTGAACTGCTGACCTTCTGGTTGGCAGCCAAATGCCTCATCCACTACACCACCAGATTTCCTTTTGTTAAACATATAGGAAAGGAGAAAAAAAAATCCAAGAATAGATTCTGAAACTTGGTCTTGAATGGACAGTAGCTAAAGCTACTGATGAAGTAAAAATCTGAACAGAAGACTTTGCAAGGCGACTTGAGAAAGTATTATAATGATGTGCAAAGACCTGGAATCAGAAAATCAAAAGGGAAGAACATATTCAGCATTTCTCAAGTTGAAAGAACTAAGGAAAATTTTATCCTTGAGTTGTGCTATTGAAGACTTTATAGGCAAAATGTTGAGGGATGCAGGAGGCATCAAGAGAAGATGGAAACCATGCAGAGAGTCACTGTACCAAAAACAATAGGTTGACATTCTAACATTTCAGGAGGTAGCATATGATCCAGAACCAAAAGTATTAAAGGAAGAAGTCCAAGCTGCACTGAAAGAATTAGTGAAAGGCCAAGTTCCAGAAATTGACAAAATATCCACTGAGATGTTTCAAAAAATGGATGCTACACTGGAAGTGCTTACTCCAAGAAATTCGGAAGGCAGCTACTTGGCTTACCAACAGGAAAATATCCATAGCTGTATCCATTCCACAGAAAGGTAATCCAACAATTACAAAAAATATAGAACAATATTGCTACTATTACATGTAAGTAAAATTTTGCCAAAGATGATTAAAAACTGATTGTGGTAGTATATTGACAGGGAATGGCCAGAAATTCAAGCTGGCTTCCGAAGAGGTTCAGAAGAGGTCATAAAATGGATTGATATCATTGCTGATGTCAGATGGGTCTTGGCTGAAAGCAAAGAATACCAGAAAAATATTTATGTGTATTTTATTGAGTACATAAAGGCATTCAGCTGTGAAGATCATAACAAATTATGGGTAAAATTGCAAGGAATGGGAATTCCAGAATAATTAATTGTGTTCATGAGGAACTTGCACATAGACCAAGAGACAGAGAGACAGTTGTTCAAACAGAATATGGCGATACTTCATGGTTTAAAATTAGGAAAGATGTGTGTCAGAGTTGTACTCTTTCTTTATACTTATTCAATCTGTATGCTGAGCAAATAGTTCAAGACTTGATTATATCTCATATACATATATATAATCCTCACAACTGGACCAATAACAACATCATGATAAATAGAGAAAAGATTGAAATTGTCAGGAACTTCATTTTATTGATCTCACAATCAACATCCATTGTTGCAGCCATCAAAGAATTAAACAACATAATGCATTGGAAAAAATCTGTTGCAAAAAACCTCTTTAAAGTGTTAAAGCATAAATATGTCCCTAAATGAAGACTAAGGTAAGCCTGACCAAGTCATGGTATTTTCAATAGCCTGATATACATGTGAAAGATGAACAATGAATAAGGAAAACTGCAGAAGAAATAACACATTTGAATTGTGGTATTGGAGAACAATATTGAATGTAAGTGGAATGAAAAAATCTGTTTTGAAGAAAATACATCTGGAATTGTCCTTAGATGCAGGTATGGCTACACTTCATCTCTTGTAATTTTGTCAAGTTGTCAGAACCAATCCCTGAAGAAAGATATCATACTTGGTGAAGGAGACCAAAAAAAAAAAAAAAAGTAAATTATTCAGTCTTTGTTTTGAAGAGTACCTGGTGGGTTTGAACCACCAGCCTTCTGGTTAGCTGTCAAGTGCCTTAGGCACTATGCCCCCAGAACTCCCTCTGGTAAAGTAGAGGGCCAGCGAAAAAGAGGAATGTGACAGATTGACATAGTGACTGCAAAAATGGTCCCAGGGATCATAATGATTGTCAGGACAGTGAAGGACCGGACAGTATTTTGTTCTGTTGTACACAGTGTGGCCATGAGTTGGAACTACTCAAAGGCATCTAACAACAACAACATAGCAAAAGTCAGGGAGAAACAGATTAAGAGAAATAGAACTAACGCTGAGCTTTAAAAATAATTAAAATTGTAGGCCATGTTAGAAAAAGTCAAGTTGTAAGTATTTTATGCAGTTTTACAGTTTCTTCCACAACTACTTTAAACATACACACACACACATATGCATGCATGTACGTATGTATGTAAACACAACACACACACACACACATATATACACAAATATATATGAAAAAAAAACAACTCACTGCCATGGAATCAATTCCAACATATAACAACCTCCTTTGGGTTTCCCAGGAGATACATCTTTATGAAAGTAGATTGCCCAGTCTTCTTTCTGCAAAGTGGCTGGTGGGTTTGAACCACCAACCTTCTGATTAGCAGTCAAATGCCTTAGGCACTAACACTACCAGAGCTCTTTACAAATATATATATATACACACATACACACACACACACACATACATACACACTCACATATGTGGTATGTGGAGCTCTGGTGGCCTAGTTCCTAAGGCATTTGACTGGTAACCAGATGGTTGATGGTTCAAACCCACTAGCCACTCCTCAGAAGGGAGGAAGGGAGACTGGACAATCTGCTTCCATAAAGATTAACTGCCTTGAAAACCCAAAGGGTGTCACTATGAGTCGGTATCGACTTGATGGCAGTGAGTTTGGCTTATATACATGCATGCATGTATATATATAAACATATACAGAAGTATATATGCATACATATGTATGTATATATATATATGTGTGTGTGTGTGTGTATATATATATATGCTTAGCTTAATGCCTAGTGCTAAATTCTTGAGTACCTAGGAATATGTTTAGTCCATTCATGTCTGTGGTTTATTGTAGGTTCAATCAGGATTTTAAAGTAAATGGCAGGTTCTATTACCTCCAGTATATAAGGCAATCTCTCTCTGCTTTTCTGGGTGAGATCTTAAGCATACTTAAGAGATTCTCTACTTTACTAAGCATGATAACCTTCTCCAAAGAATGGTTCCTTCTGACAACATGATCAAAGTTACTGAGAGGAAGTCTGGCTATTCTCACTTCCAAAGACCATCTGGGCTGTACTTCATCCAAGTTAGAAACAATTAGTTGTTTACTCTTTTGGCAACACACTAGTACTTCCAGTGTTCTTCATGAACACCACAATTCAAAGGCATCAACTCTTCTTTGGTCTTCCTTATTCTTTGTCCAGCATTCACATGATAAAGGCATTAAAATACAATGGTTTGGGTTAAGAGGACCTTAGTCCTCGGAAGGAAGGTTGGGCAATCCTACTTCCGTAGTGATACTGCCTCGGAAGCCCAAGGAGGGGTCGCTATGAGTCGGGGCCGACTCGACGGCACATAACAACAACAACAACAACAGTCTTCAAAGTGACATCTTTGCTTCTTAACCCTTTAAAGAGTTACTTGGCAGATTTCCTGAGTGCAATACAATGACTGCTTTCTTGACTGCTACTTCCATGGGTGTTGATTATGGATCCAAGTAAAATGCAATCTTTGACAACTTTAATCTTTTCTCCATTTATCATGATATTGCCTATTGTACAGTGTGAGGATTTTTGTTTTCTTTATATTGAGGTGTAATCTATACTGAAGGCTATAGTTTTTGATCTTCATGACTAAGTGCTTCAAGTCCTCTTCACTTTCAACACTCAATGTTGTGTCATCTACATTTTGCAGGTTGTTAATGAGTCTTCCTCCAATCCTGATGCAATATTCTTCTTCACATAGCCCAGCTTCTTGGATTATTTGCTCACATACAGATTTAACAACTATAGTGAAATGATTCAACCCTAATGCACACCTTTCCTGTTTTTATACCACACAGTACTCTCTTGTTGTTTCAGAACTACTGGTGCTTGGTCTATATACTAATTCTGAGCACAATAAAGTGTTTTGGAATTCCCATTCTCTGTTTTAAATATTTCAATATATCACTTGCACAAATATCCTGTAGAAAATCTTCAAAAGTAATTTTGAATTTAAAATGAAATCAATATACATAGTTTTTTAGTATGAAGATCATATAAATAGATTTTCAGGTATGGTAACTTTGCTATGAATTAGATTCAACTTGAAAGCAATGGGTTTTAGGTCTCTAAAAGTGTGTCATCCATGCACCATAGACTACAAATAATTGAAAAATAGTTAAAATTAAGGAGAAAATAAATAGTATTATATATTTGAAGAGTATCTCTAATAATAACTCTTTATTAATAAATTAAGTTATTTTATATTAATTAACTGTGATAACAGAAACAATTTAAATTAACTTTTTTAGTAAAAAATGAATGGAAGAATTCACCCTTAAAATTTACAAGAAAAAAAAAATTCTCAACCTAAAAATCCACAGCCTATTGAATGGTAAGCCTAGTATCATTCCCACTAAATTCAATAGAAAAATGGAATTTTTATCTTTTATCAGTGATACTTGATGCAAATACAATGAAAATACAAATATTAGAAATAAACTAATATAACTTCATTTTTAAGATTGTATTATGACAGTAAACCAAATGATACTACCTGTCAAAAATCCCATCAAATTTTTGGTCACAAAAGACAAGAATTCAATGATTTCTAATAATAACAATAAAAACTTGGATAATATAATTTTAAAAAATTACACAAATTTTTGGGGTTTAGTTTGTATAATACACAAGAACACTCTTTTCTGTACCTGAGTTTTCTAATGAATAGAAGATAAAATTAAAACAGGTACACAGATGGAGAATGTAACAGCATCTCTTATTATTGACAAACTGATGTACTGAATCTGCAGAAAATTGGCCTTCCTAATGCTGAACCTCAGGAGCTCTGATAACATGGTGCCTAACACACTTGACTGCTAACCAGAAGGCTGGCGGTTCAAACCCACTAGCCACTCCTCGGAAGGAAGATGGGGCAATCTACTTCCATAGTGATACTACCTCGGCAACTCAAGGAGGTGTCGCTATGAGTCGGTTCCAACTTGACGACAAACAACAACAACAACAACAATGCTGAACCTCAGAATTAAGTAGACATGAAACTTCTCGTAGTGCTTGATGTACTCAGACCTCCAAATGTGGTGGCCTGCCCTTGTAAAATACATAGTGTGGAGAAGCACAGGAGAGCAAACTCTTCTTTGGGAAGCTCATTCCCAAGAGGCAGTCAGTGCAGAGGAAGATTAGGATAATTGCAATAGATCTCTCTTTTGAAAATCATCAGTCAGATTAACCTCCTTTTCCTTTAGTAAGGCTTAGAAATGGGAAGAAGTAAAATGACTGGTGCTTCTTCCCCTTGGAAGGAAACAATTTATAGGGTCTATATAAAGACATCTATAAGACTTGAGAGGAAAATTACATGACTGGATTAAGGGTTGAGAATTATCTTGTGTTTCTCTGGGAAGTTTTTTTTTTTTTTTTTGTCATAAAGCTTTTACATATCCACAGATATATAACAGTTAACTCTGTTGCAAGTCTAGTTTAGCATTTAGTCTGCCATCTCAAAAGAATAACCTTTATACTCCTTATAACTGTCTGCAAAGCTGTTGGAGTTTGGATCTAGTTCAGCATACCATATAGGAAATAGAATGATGAGGCGTTTTCATAAACTGTTCTCCAATTATCCAAGATTTCACCCTTCAGTTTTGGAGATATGATATAAATAGTATATTTAAATGAAGTGATGTCATATGTATGCATTTGTATATGCTTTTCTTTCCCTCTTTATTACTGAACTGCTATACAATGAAACATTGATAAGACTCATTTTCACATTTCGATGGAATGAATGCTCAGATAGTCTTCTTTCAGTACAGAAAACCAATTAGAGTAAAATCAGTTGAAATATCAGTATACCTTGGAAATTATAATTCTTGACGGAAAGTTCAAGATAATTCTAACTTCAGCTAGTCAGAACACTTAAAAATATTGAGAATTAAATGTGTCTGATTGAATTGGAGTTCTAGTTCATTGACTGAATGTGGAAGCGAAAAAAAAATCAATGTTAAGATCCTTACCATAGTCGTGGGAGTTATTTGGTATTCTGCCTCCAACTTGGGGAATATATCTAATTAAAGGAAGGTTTTCTTTAACGATTTACCTTAGGATCACAATTAGTAGAGACCTCTAGGGACTATGGTTTCTACTTAGGGCACTCCAATTTGACTAGGTACTATACTGCTTTTCAATACTGGGAATTAATGAAAGTTTCATGAAAAAGATACATTGTCTGCACTACTGGATTAGTTTCTTCTAGGGCTACATTTACTTTCTTAAATATTTAAGTGTCTTAAATATTTAAGCTACATCTTAAAAGGAAAAAAAATCCAAATATTTCTCTTTATGGGCATATTATGACTTTTTCATTTTAAGTTATGACTTTTGGTGGCCAATGGACAATGTGGAGACGAATGATTGCATAGAGATTCATTCTTTATTCAACCTTTTTTGGCAGCCAACTCTTCAAATTGATTTTTCATATAAGAAGGAATAATAGAGTACTGGATGTAGCTCATGTTTCTCAAGCAATGTATATTATATAGCAGCAATTATAAAGTTATAGCAGAACAAAATTATTATTACAGGCAGTTTATAAAGTATCTGTTCATAATCTCCACCTCTTGGTATTCACCTTCTTTGTAATCTGTTCTTCTTGATGTAGATTGCTCCTGTTGCCTTGCTTCTAACAGATGTAATGTGGCAGTAGTGAAAGATGGCACATCTGAGTTTAGGTTCTTAAGGGCCACGGCTTTTGTCTGGTTTGCTTTCTATCTCTGGCTCCTTTCAGCTAGTTAACTACGGTGAAATGAACTGGTATATTATGAGATGCCCCAAAGTCCTATGGAGTAAACCATATGGCAAGAGACAGAGGGTCTTGAACTCTAGCATATGATCAATGAGGAAGTGAAGGCCTCTGTCCAAAAGTACACAGGGAACCAAATACCATGTGAGTGAGCTTTGAAATTGGATCTTTCTTCAATTGAGCTCTGGAATGACTGTCACCCTATCCAGCACCTTGTTTGTAACCTTGGGAGTGATCCTGAAAAAGAAGGCTCAGATAATCTAAGCCTGTATTCCTGGCTCATAGAAACTGTGAAAAAATAAATGTTGTTTCAAGCCACCGTTTTATAGTAATTTGTTAGGCATCAACAGATAACTAGTACAGGCAGACTGCTGCTTAGAAGAGAGGATGCCAAGACTCTGATTTGCTTACTTTGGCTTACCACCAGGAAGGACCAACTGCTGGAGAAAGATACCATGCTTGGTAATTAAAGTAGAGGGTCAGCCAGAAAGGAGATCCTCAAGGAGATGGACTGAAAAAGTAGCCGCAAAAGTGGGCTGAAAGCAACAATGTTTGTGAGGATGGCACAGTACTAGGCAATATTTCACTCTGCTGCTCATAGGGTCCCTATGAGTTGGAGCTGACTTTAAGGCATCCAACAACAACAATGTTTAAAATAGGTGATATTGTTCATGGGAAGAACCCATGATGAAGGGGAAATGAAAGGGCTTTCTTATAGACCCAGAATTTCCTTTCAGGTCAAGACACTACATTCAATTTGAATGGACCTATAGTGACTATGCAGGAGTCCTGGTGGTCCAGTGATTAAGCACTCAGGTACTAAGCAAAAGATTGGTAGTTCTAACCTACCAACTCCTCTGCAGGAGAAAGATGTGACAGTCTATTTCCATCAAGATGTACAGTTTGCCCAATAGGGTTGCTATGAGACAGAAATGACTCTATGGAAGTGGGTTTGGATTATAGTTAATATAACTATAGTATTTACTACATTCCAATTAAACATAGCTGTTTAGTAATACTCAAACGGCTGATTTTCCTCAGCGTTAGTGCTGTTGTTAGGTGTCATCAGCTAGACTCTGGCTCATAGTGACCTTATGTACAGCAGAAAGAAACACTTCCTGGTCCTGCCCCAGCCTCACAATCGTTGCTACACCTGAGCCCATTGTTGCAGGCACTGTATCAATCCACTTCATTGAGGGTCTTCCCCTTTTTCACTGACCCTCCACTTTACCAAGCAAGATATCCTTCTCCAGGGAATGGTCCCTTCTGACAACATGACCAAAATAGGTGAGACGAAGTCTGGCCATTCTCGCTTCCAAAGAGCATGCTGGCTGCACTTCTTCCAGGACAGATTTGTTATTTCTTCTGGCAGTCCATGGTACTTTCAGTATTCTTCACAAACACCCCAACTCAAAAGCATCAACTCTTCTTCAGTCTTCTTTATTCATTGTCCAGCTTTCACATGCCTATGAGGTGATTGAAAACACCAAGGATTGGTGTTTAAGTGCACCATAGTCTTCAAACAGATATCTTTGCTCTTCAGCACTTTACAGAGGTCTTTTGGAGCAGATTTCCCCAGTGCAATATGTCATCTGATTTCTTGACTGCTGCTTCCATTAATGTTGACTGTGGAACCAAGCAATATGAAATCTTTGACAAAATCAATCTTTTCTCCATTTATCATGATACAGTTTATTGGCCCAGTTGTGAGGATTTTCATTTTATTTATGTTGAGGTGTAATCCTTACTAGAGACTATAGTCTTTAATCTTCATCTGGAAGTACTTCAAGTTATCTTGACTTTCAGGAAATAAAGCTGTTTCATCTGCATATCACACATTTTTAATGAGTCTTCCTCCAATTCTGGTGCCATGTTCTTCTTCATATAGTCCAGCTTCTTAGATTATTTGCTCAGCATACAGATTAAATAAGTATGGTGAAAGGACACAAGCCTGACACACTCCTTTCCTGATTTTAAGCAATACAATATCCCCTTCTGGCTCATGTATTGGTTCCTCATGAGCACGGTTAAGAACTCTGGAATTTCCACTCTTTTCAATGTTATTCATAATTTGGTATGATCCATACAATTGAATGTTTTTTGCATAGTCAATAAAACACAAGTAAATATCTTCTGATATTCTTTGCTTTCAGCATAGGTCCATCTGACAGCAGTAATGAATCCCTTATTCCATATCCTCTTCTAAAGCCAGATGGCATTTCTGGAATTTCTCTGTCAAGATACTGCAGCAACTGTTTTTGAATTATCTTCTGCAAGATTGTAGTTGCATGTGATATTAATGATATTGTTTGATCCCATTCTGTGGAATCACCTTTCTTTGGAATGCGTACAAATATGGACCTCTTCCAGTCAGTTGGCCTGGTAGCTGTCTTCCAAATTTCTTGGCATAGATGAGTATATGACTCTAGTGCAGCATCCATTTGTGGAAACATCTCAGTGGGTATTCTGTCAATTACTGGAGCCTTGTTTTTCCTCCTAGTCCTTCAGTGCAGCTTTGACCTCTTTCTTCAGTACCATTGGTTCTTGATCATATGTCACCTCCTGAAATGGATGAACATCACCCAATTCTTTTGAGTTCAGTGACTTTGTATTCCTTCCATCTTTTTTATTTTTTTTTTTATGTTTCCTGCATTATTCATTATTTTTCCCATAGAATCTTTCAATGTTGCCACTTGAGGCTTGAATTTTTTCTTCAATTCTTCCAGCTTAAGAAATGCTAAGCGTGTTCTTCCTTTTGGTTTTCTAACTCCAGGTCTTTGTACATTTCATTATAATAAATGATTTTGCCTTTTCTAACTGCTCTTTGAAATCTGCTGTTAATCTTTTATCTTGTCATTTCTTCCATTTGCTTTAGCTACTCTCCATTGAAGAGTAAGTTTCAGAGTCTCTTCCAACATATATTTTGGTCTTTTCTTAATTTCCTGTCTTTTTAATGGCATTTTGCTTTCTTCATGGATGATGTTCTTAATGTCATCCTGTGATTATCTACCTTTC
>NW_006921813.1:589312-590657 GCF_000298275.1 Orycteropus afer afer | reverse complement strand
TCCCTGGTTTGAATGGACATGTTTGACCCAATTTGTCTTTGCTTCTTTGTAATTCTCCATTTCTAGTTTGGCACAAGTTTCAATCATGAGTGAGTGTTTGATTTTGTCAAAGGTTTATGTATTAATTGCTAGGATGGTAATATTTTTCTTCTTTATTTTGTGGATGTGGTGCAATACATTGATTGATTTTTGAATGTTACTGTAGTCTGTACACCTGGAATTAATCCCATATATTCATGATATATAGTTCATTATTTATTTATTTATTTATTACTCGTGCTTTAGGTGCATGTTTACAGAGCAGAGTTTGTTTTACATTCAACATTATGTGTACATTTAGTTTCACTCCCCATTTACCATCCCCAGCCCTAACCTAGTCTCCCCATCTCCCTGCCCAGTAACACCTCTCCCCCCCATGTCCCTCATAGTTATGTACTCTCTTGTGTCCTGCATTTCCTCCATGTGAATGTTGCCCCTCTGGTGCCCCGTGGTTGATTGTTTCAAATGATGCATTTTCATAGAGTATGTGGGTGCATCCCCCTGGGTTGAGTGGTCTGTGTGTGCATCTGGTTTACTATTGGGCTGAGAGCCACCCCCCTGGGAGTGAGTTTTATTCCAGGCCCGGAATGTATCCCAGGGCCTTAGTATTGGGGGTCTCACCAGACTCCATCCAACTAGTAATTCTGGTCATTACTGAGATTTTGGATTTTGTTCCATGTTTTTCCTCCCACTCTATCCAGGATCTCCAGACTTGATCCTTTCCTGAGTGGTTGGCATTGGCAGCCAGGTACCATCTAGTTCTTCTGGTCTCGAGAGCCATCGTGTGCTAAGGCTGATTGCTTCCAAATGCCCTTGATTTTATTGTTTGTTTGTTTGTTTTCCACTCTTCACTTCTGATGACAGGAGACCATTAGCTACATCTTAGATAGCCTCTTGAAAGCTTTTAAGACCCCAGTGGCTACTCACCAATGTAGGATGAGGAACAAGACTTTTATGTATTTTGTTGTGCCAATCGAGTCTGGTGACCCCCAGTATTATGGTCCTGAGTTGGTAGATCCATTGGATCTCTCTCCCACAGTGTCTGGGTGTCTGTGAAGGATTACTCTATGTCTGTCTTCTGTTGTTTCTGTAAGGACTGCAGGTATTTTGTATCACTGGTATCTGTGCAAGATTAGCCTCTGCTGAATCTATCCTTTGTCTAGAGTATAATCCTGTTCACTGGCCCTCATCTGATCTTCTCAGATGTTTACGTGTTTATCTGTAACCTGGTGTTTGGTGTTAATGGTATTGCAGTACTGTGGATATACTAGTATTAGCATCTGTCATCTATCTCTTACATGCACAA
>NW_006921813.1:567016-567944 GCF_000298275.1 Orycteropus afer afer | reverse complement strand
GTCTGTGTTAATTGGTTTCCCTTTTCTTTGTTGAAGAGGGTCTGTGCAATCCTTCTGCCTAGTCCGCCATCTTGCCCCGCCTCCCTCCTATCCCTTAACTCTTAATTTGCTTTTTATCTTTGTGTCTAAGGTGGGTCTCTTGTAAGAAGCATATTGATGGGTCTTCTTTTCTTATCCAGTCTGCCACTCTCTTTCTCTTGATTGGTCCTTTTAGTCCATTCACATTTAGTGTTATTAGTGATGGGTATGAATTGATCGCTGTCATTCTCTTGTGGTTTTTTTGTCATGTTGTCGGAGTTTCTTTGGTTCATATACTCTCTGTGCTGAGTTCATTTTGTTGTCAAGTGCTTCCTCTCTTTTCTTCTTTATTGTTCGTTTTGTGTTTATTAAACCCATAAGTTTTCATTCCTACCAGATTTGCTTAGGGTGAGTGTTAATTTTCTCTGTAGTTACCTTTGAATGAATTCTTGTCCCTATATTTTTTAAACAGTCTGCTCTTTGAGGACATTGTCCTGTTTTTCTCTCCATTCAGAAGTTTGTACCTAGAATTTTTATTCTCTCTTTTGGTTAATTGCTGTTGTTGTGTGCAGATTGTCTTCCTTGATTTTTAGTGTACAATGTTTTATGGTCTTATTTTGAGTGTCTATTTGACTGCTAACCAGGAGGCTGGCAGTTCAAACCCACCAGCCACTCCTCAGAAAGAAGGTTGGGCAATCTATTTCTGTAGTGATACCACATAGGAAACCTAAGGAGGGGTCACTATGAGTCAGATCCAACTCGAGGGCAGTGCATTGTTTGTGTTTGTTTTTATTTCTTATTTAAAGTTGATGTCATGTATCCTAGGAGCTCTGGTAGCATAGTGGCTAAGACACTTGCCTGCTAACCAGACGGCTGGCGGTTCAAACCCACCAGCCACTCCTCGGAAGGA
>NW_006921813.1:559198-565341 GCF_000298275.1 Orycteropus afer afer | reverse complement strand
CCTAGACATTTTGAAGTTGTCTTTAACTGTTAGTTATGTATTTATTTGTTTTGTCTTGGTTTTATGATTTAATATTTTGAAAAGGTGGAGCTGGTGTATTTTATTTTTTGGTTATTAATTCAGGTGTGCTGGGTTGCTCTGCAGTTTTCTTTGTGATGATGGAATCACTGTGTGGAATGTGGATGTAGGTCTCTGTTTTTCATAAAAGGAATTTCAGATTGGAGCTGGCAGGTGTTATGGTGACTGAATGTGCTTTTTCTATTGGATGAGGCAGGGTAGAGGTGGAGTGGAAGAAAAGAGAGAACAAATAAAAGTTCCAAGGTGCCAGGAACAGTTTCTAGGGCTTTGAGCAGGCTGCTAATGATGATGTTATACTGTTCCTCACAGACCTGCAGCTCAAGTTCAGCAAAGACGCCAATTGTTATGGGGCCACCACTTTCCACCAGGTTCAGACAGCCCCACTCACCAGGCCCCTCTGTGACAAAGAGCTGAATTAGAATAACTGTCCTGATCTGTGATAGGAGTTCATCACAGGACACTTCCAGCTTTATTCTCCTGTCTGCTCCTGCACTTCAGCAGTACCACAAGCCAGAGGAATGTCAGTTCCCTCCCAGAGGTCCCAAGTGTACTGATAAAAGCATGTGCTGAAGATAGATCCATGAAGAAGTTTCAGGTTCTCTGGTGTGGTGCATTCTCTCCAGTGCCTCAGGGAGGTCTCTTATGCCCTTTCTTGCCTGCCAGTTGGCATCCCACGTGATGGGTTCACCTGTCTTTTTTTTTTTTTTCCCCTCCAGGTAATTACACTGCCTTTTCCTGTTTTATAATCCTACTCCCCTGAGTTTGGCATACTCTGACTTACTGAGCTGTTCAGAGCATCAAAATCCCCATTTCAAACTGCTGCACCTAGTTTTCAGGCGCTAAGATGCTAGAGGGAACTTATGTGTGCACTACAGGAGAGATGCCATTTTCCCCAAACCTGTAGTTCATTTTTTTATATTGATGAATCTAATTTGGTAGTATTTTGTTGAATAGATTTGCATCTAAGTTTATGAAAGATATCAGTCTGTGGTTTTCACTTTTTGAAATGCCTTTATTTTGTTTTGTCATCAAGATAATCCTGACTTCAGGA
Organism: Orycteropus afer afer; assembly: GCF_000298275.1. Lineage (NCBI taxonomy): Eukaryota > Metazoa > Chordata > Mammalia > Tubulidentata > Orycteropodidae > Orycteropus > Orycteropus afer. The sequence goes on along the minus strand of NW_006921813.1, from coordinate 564,212 downwards.
ATTACTTCCTCTGTTTCTATAATTTGGCATGGATTTTGAAGAAGTGGTATTATGCCTTCCTTAATTGTTGGACAGTGAATCCTCCAGTACCTGTTTTTTCTTTCTGAAGATTATTAATTATTGTTTCAAATTCTTTAATAAAAGCAGGTCTATTCATGTTATCTATTTCTTCCTGTGGCAGTCTGGTTGATTAAATCTTTCAAGAAATTGGTAAATTTCATCTACGTTACCAATGTTGTGGAGACAGAGTTTTTCACCATATTCTTTTATTATTCTTTTAATGTCATGGGATGAGTTGTGATAACCTCAATTTATTTTTTTAAAATGCATTAGCAATATGTATCTTCTTTCTTTTTGTTTTCCTTTTTTTTCTTAGACCAGCTAGAAGTTTATTTCATTAATCTCTTCCAAGAACCAACATTTGGCTGCATGAATTTTCTCTTAATTTTTGTGCTTTCAATTTCATTGACTTCTGCTCTAATTTTTATTACTTATTTTCTTCTGCTTTCTTTAGGCTTCTTTTGCTCTTCTTTATTTAATTTTCTAGCTTAGAAATACCATTGATTTCTGTACCTAATTTATAATGTAAATGTATTTTCATGCAAACTTGCTGAATTATCATCAGTTTTCCCATCCATTAGCACCCTATCTCCCTCCATTTATAGTTCCATGTTGAATTTTTGATCATGGTTTTGTAGTTTTTTGTGTGAGAAGCATGTTATGTAAGTTAATAGACTGAAACAGATAGTGTGTAGCATCCTCTAACTCTGGTGTCACAATTTCTAAGATATTTGACTACTAATTAGAAGGTTGGTAGTTCAAACCCACCAGCCACTCCACAGAAATGAGACTGGGGAATCAGCTTTCATAAAGATTTGCTGCCTCGGAAACCCAAAGTCGGTCTATATGAGTCAGAATTGATTCTATAGCAGTGAGGTTTTTTTTTTAGACAAATATTTTAAATTAGAAAAGTTCTTTAAAAAATAGGGCAGAGAGGTAGAGGTTATCTAAAACAAGGTCACCATATTTTGGATCTGCTATGAAGTTCCTACTTAACGCTCCCTTTCATGCATCTCACAAATTTTGGTAAGATGCATTTTCATTTTAGTGAAAATATTTTTTTCATATTCATATATCTTTTTGACATATGTTTTCCTTACAAGTATGTTGTTTAATTTCAAAATATTTTGGAATATCATAATTATTTAGTGTTAATTTTAAAGATGGTTCCATTGTGATCTTAGAATAGGTTTTGTATGATTTTTCTTCTTTTAAATTTGTTAAGGTGTATTTTGTGGCTCACAATGTGGTTCAGCTTGATGAATGTTCCATGTGATCTTGAGTACAGCATGCAGTCTGCTGTTGTTGCAGTACGTATTCTATAAATGTCAATTAGATCACATTGATTGATAGTGCTGTCCAGATCAACTATATATTTAACTGATTTTTGCCTGCTGGATTTATCAATTACTGCAAGAGAGATTATGATGTCTCACCTGTGATAGTGGATTTGTCTATTTCTCCTTGCAGGGCCATATTTTTTTTTTTTTTTTCTGTCTCACATATCTTGAATCTCTGGTGGTAGATGCGCACACATTTAGTATTGCTATGTCCTTTTAGGGAACTGGCACCTTTATCACTATGTTACACCTCCATTTATCCCTGAAAATCTTCCTTAACCTGAAATATGCCATATTTGAAATTAACACAGCTACTTCAGGCCTCTCTTGATTAGTGTTTCTTTTCTCTCTTTTATTTTAATCTTGCTAAGTCTTTATATTTAAGGAAGGTTTTTTGTAGACAACATGTAGCTGAGTCGTTCTTGTGTTTTATCCTTTCTGAAAATAGCTTTTAAGTGATGTATTTAGGTCACTCATATTTCAAGCGACTATTCTGTAGTCCCTGAGTTGTGCAAACAGTTAATGCACTCGGCTGGTAATTGTAAAGGTACAAGTTTGAGTCCACCCAGAGACACCTTGGAAGAAAAGCCTGGTGATCTACCTCTTAAAAAAGAAAAAAGGAAAAAAACAGACTAGGAAAACCCTGTAGTGCATAATTATACTGTGAAACACATGGGGTCACCATGAGTCAGAACTGACACAAAAGCAACTATTTTTTTGTTTGTTTTTCAATTTCTGTAGTTTCCTTAATACCTACCATGTTTACAACTTATCTATGTTTTACATTTTTTCTTTTCCACCCTTTTCCTGCTTTCATTAGCTTTAATTGAGCATTTACTATAATTCTGTTTTGATTATACTCTTTCTAGAACATTTTATTGATTTTCCTAAAGAGTTCAATATACATTTAACAAATCTAAGTCCACTTTCAATAACATACCATTTCATGTGTAGTGCAGCCACTTTAATATACAGTATCTCCAACTTCTCTCTCCTTTCCATTATAGCATTGCTGCCACTAATTTATTACTACATTCTACTAACATTATTTCTATTTTTACTTGAAACAAAGAGTGATCTTTCATATAAAATAGGAATAATAAAAATAATATGTTTAATTTTAAATTGATTCAATTTTTCAATAATAAATCTTTCTTTATATAAATGTAAGCTTAAGGCTAATATAATTTTTCCTTATCTCTGAAGAATTTGACAATTTTTCCAGGGCAGGTCTTCTGGTGATAAATGAGATATCCCTCCATATTTCTTTGTCTGAGTAAGTCTTTGTCTTCTTTATACCCTTCATTTTTGAAGGATAATTTCAGCAGATACAGAAAAGGAGGTTAACTTTGTGTTTTCTTTCCTTTAAGTTCAAACTATTTCCTTCTACTTTCCTTTGCTTGCATGCTCTCTGAAGAAATCTGCTATAATTGTTATTCTTGTTTCTGTATGATAAGTAGATTTTCCTCTAAGTTCTTCCAGCATTTTGTATTTGCATTTGGTTTTCTGGAACTTACATATAGGAATTTGACTAACCAAAAGACTGGCAGTTCAAACCCACCAGCCACTCCTCGGAAGGAAGAAGACTGGGCAATCTACTTCCATAGTGATACCACCACAGAAACGCAAGGAGGGGTCACTATGAGTCAGATCCAACTCGATGGCAGTGAATTTGGTTTTTATTTATTTATTTATTTATTTATTTAGGTTATGCCTAGATTTGTTATACTAGTAGAGGATCAGCAAAAAAGAAGACTCTCAATGAGATGGATTAATACAGTGAGCTCAAACATAGCAATGATTGTCAGAATGATGCAAGACTGGGCAATGATTCATTTTGTTGTATTTAAGTTCAGAACCAACTTGACAGCACCTAATAACAACACAAAAACAACAACAACAAAGTATAGAATTTTGGGTATTTATTTTGCTTGCTGTTTTCTGAGCTTCCTGGATCTACATTGTGATGTTTGTCATTAATCTTTGAAATTTCTTTCTCCTTATTACTCCAAGTATTTATATTTTTTCAGCTCCATTCTATCTTCCATCTCCTTCTTGTATCACAGTTACATGTATGCTATGCCTTTTGAAATTGTCCCACTGTTCTTGAATGTTCTCTTTCTTTTTTTGTGTTCTTTTTCTCTTTACATACCAGTTTGATAAATTTCCATTAATCTACCTTCAAGTTCATTGTTTATTTCCTCATAAAACAGTATCCAGTCTACTGCTAATTCTAGGAATTCCTTTTAACTCTGTCTTTGAATTTCTTTTTCTTCTCTCACAAGGAGCTCTGGTGGCATAGTGCCTCAGGCATTTGACTACTAATCAGAATATTGGTGGTTCAAACCCACCAGCCACTCCATGGAAGGCAGACTGGTTGACTTGCTTCCATAAAGATTTACCACCTTGGAAACCCAGAGGGGGTAGCTATGAGTGAATCGACTTGATGACAGGGAGTTTGGTTTTGGTCTCTTACGTTACCCATCTTTTCTTGCATGTTGTCTGTTTTTAACCTGAATTGCATTATCATATTGAAGCAGGTATTTTAAATTATTTGTCTGATAATATTAACATCTCTTCTTGCTTTTTCTTCTCCTTCCCCTGCCCCCAATGTTCTTTGGAATGCCTTGTAATTTTTTGTTGAAAGCCAGACATCTTGTTTCAGATAATAGGAACTGAAGAAAATAGACCTTAGGTGTTAGGATTTATATGAGGAGTTGGGCAGTGTTTAATTTTTGCTGCAGCTGTAAGTGCCAGAGGCTTCACATTCGTCTATTGTCTCCCTGCTTTATTTTAGGCTTTCCTGAACAGTCCACCTCACTGATTCTCCATCTTGCAGTTCTTTCACCTATATCTCACTGTTATTATACTGCAGCCCTGTTGGGGCCATTGTAAAGTGCAAGGAAGAGATATGTTCTACAACTTATGTTAAATTAGTATTAAGTCTTAGTATTAAATCTCTGTCTTTTAGTAAGCCCATGGGTCTACATTATGACCTTCAGAAGTGTTTCTACGGTGTCAGGACTTTCAGTCCACCCTCAGTCAGTCAGAAAGTCTACAGGAGTTTTATGCAGGGGGAACGCCATTTTTCTAAAAAGGATAAAATTCTGGTTAAATCTTTTTCTCTAAAGAGTGGACCTTTGTTACAGAGAATTCTGTTGGTATATTTCACAGTGATTACTCTTATCTCTCAGCAAGAACCATGAGGGCATTTTTTTTAAATCTTAAGAAAAAATGTGGTGGGTTGCCTAAAGGTGGGGTTCTTCATGAAGTGAGGAGACCTGCCTGAGACTGTGTCCCCAGGATAGTCTCACTGTATTGTAGTCCACACTCAGTCTCCTGTTCAATTTATGGCTACTGAAGCTTCTGCTCTGCACAAGCTGATGTATCAACTCAGATTATGCATTTACCTATCCTTCTACATATTGGAGAGACATCCAAATTAGTAATCACATTAGATTTATTAGTATTATTTATCTTAATTTTTACTAATACTCTTTCTTGAAACTAAATGTATTATTTGGTCAGATTTTTGAACTTTTACATTGTTTTCTTTATCTTCAGTTTCTCACAATATAAGTCATGGACTTTATCACAGTCCAAGTACTTTATAT
>NW_006921813.1:551566-555548 GCF_000298275.1 Orycteropus afer afer | reverse complement strand
CCTATGCTTAAACTGCCCCCTGGCTGAACACTCTTCTCTTTGGCTTCCTGGGTTCCACCCCTTCCTGCTGCTCTTCCGGCCTGCTACTCTTTCTATGTTTTCCCTCTCCTTTACCTCTTCTCACACTGTCTTCTTCCCTTTATTTTTGCTATTTACATTCTATGAGACTTTCTCAAATAGGTTCACATATCTGATTCAGGTCCATAGTGCCATTAGTGAGTACAGTATTTGCTTAATCTTGCTTTTCTGATAATTTTTAAAACCTGAACCACCATTTTTTTTAAATCTCTTGTTGCTTTCTATTCTGTCCAATAATAGAATTTGCTTTTTTCATTCTCTTTTATTGAAGCATGATGAAAATGCTAAATTTTCCTAATCAGATTATGTTCAGACCAGTGGCATTTATTTTGGTCCTCTGAATCCTGTTCTCATTCTTTTGTTTTTTTATATCTTCTAATGCCCTCTATGATTTGTTTTCTTTATTTTTATAGAAATGTAATTAAATGTGATAAGATTCTCTCTTGGGTCTGCTAAAGAGACAATATTTTAAGTTAGAAGTGCCCCTTTAAAAATGGAACAGGAAGGACTAACAAACTAAAGTCTATCTAAAAAATGGTCACTATATTTTGAAATGACTAACATTTGTCACATAACAATTGTTATAAATCTGACAGTTGTTCAGTTGGGAAAGGAAAGCAGATTTTGAAAAGATGTATCTGTCTAAATATTGGCAGGGCTGAAATTAGAAAATATGAAATATATATATTTTAATGTAACATGGTACAGAATTTATCTCAATCTACATTAAACTATAATATGAAAAGATCTAATGCATATTTATCTGAGTTACTGATGGAGTTAATTCCCTATCATAGGTGTTCAAATGTAGTCAGAATGACCTATTGTTAAAGATGTTTTTGAAACAAATTCCTATTTTTATTGGTACATGTGGCTGTATGGATTTTCTGTACACTGTGAGATTGTATGCACAAGGCAAACTGAAACATTAAGCAAAACGTGACATTATAATTTATATGAGCTTACTATTTGTAAAAGAGATGTTTAAATATTTATTTTCCTTTATTTAAAGACTTACATTTCCAATATGCTAGAGTTAGAGCCTAATGATACAGTTGATGAATGCAAATAGGATTCCAAAGTAATTATACTTTCCAGTCCAATAATCGTAACAGCTTTACCAACTTCTCTTTGCTCTAGATCAAAGTAAATTATATTAAAGTAAATTATTTTAAATAAGAAAGCATGTACAAAGAATATTTGGTAAGAAAAGTGAGGTCTACAAAAACTGAAAGTATATGTATTATCTTGATCAATTTACATGGGCAGAATATATAGATTTCAGACTATTTAGAAATATGTTAACCATGCTTTTACTTGTTTGACAATAATTTTATCTTGTATAGGATTCTGCAATTGTTACCTGCATTTATAATCAAAATGAAATATATCATCCCCTTCTTTACATTACATTGACACTAATTTACCAGAATGAGAAATCTAATATTTATTCCATTTGTTCATTGAAAATAAATTAAAATTGTGCATATCTATTAACTCATTTTTAACCAATTACACTGAAATTGTGTAATATATGCCCTTCAATTTTAGAAAGCATGCATGTAAAATATCTCATTTAAGGTTATCCTGTGAGATATTACTTCTGTGTACCTCAGAATGATTTTCCTTTTAAGCAAATGCCACATGAACACACTATTCTAATGACTAAAATATAAGCTTCACTCTTCCTCTAATTTCTACTTATATATGATTTCAAAACTCACTTAGTCAATGCTTTCATTATCCTAACTCTGTCTGCTTGTAATAAAAGCTGCCCACGTATTTTTCCACTGAAAATTACAAAACTTTGATTAGAATTAAGGCTGAATATACATTATCCACTTTTGTGGGTAATTAAGACTGAGTTTAATATATGTATGATGCTTTCATTTCTTTATAAACATGATTACTTGTACCCATTCTTATCTCTCTTTTTCCTTAAATAATGAATTAAATTCACAATAATATTCAATAGAACTGTAAATACATCATATGGTTCTATTAGATGAGATACAGTTTCATATATTTCCAAGTAAAACTATTAAACATGTTTATTGATCATTAAAGTTATGTTGGTACAAAACTTAAAGGCAGAGAACATTTTAAATTTGATTATGCATTTTTGTCAGGACCACTTATCCATGAGTTTCCACTCTGTGCCAGAGAAAATGCTAGCATCTGGAGAACAGTGGACACTTAATAGATACTTCTTTATAGTAGAACAGAATGGAGAAAATAAGCCCCCAATATGTAGCGCCTACGGCACTTGACTGTTAACCAGAAGGCTGACGGTTCAAACCCACCAGCCACTTCTTGGAAGGAAGCTTGAACAATCAATCTACTTCCATAGTGGTATCGTCTTGGGAACCCAAGGTGTGGGGGGGGTTGCTATGAGTTGGGTCCCACTCAGCTGCACATAACAACAACAACAATTCAAATTGAATGTCATATAATCCACATACTAATAGTTAGCAATTTCTTCCATAGAAGAGTTCCTCAACTCCTCAATTAGAACTTCCATGCTATTAATGAAATACTAACTTAGCAAATTTAAATGATAAATGTAAGGGGTCTCCGAGTTTAGAAGGAAAGTAAGTTATAAAGGAGATATGTGGTGAAGATCTTATATATATGGAGGTCTGCTAGATGCACACACAAAGCAACCCCAGGAATTAGCACAGATATGGTTGAAAGAGATGGAAGTCTGCAATATACTTCTTGATAATTGTAAGAACTTAGCATTATTTTGAGGAGCACTCATGGAGTAGTGCCTAAGCATTTGACTGCTAACCAGAAGTTTGGCGGTTCAAATCCACCAGCTGCTCTGCGGAAGGAAGATAGGACAGTCTACTTCCATAAAGATTTACTGCCTCAGAAACCTAGTGAGGGTCACCACAAGTCAGAATGGACTCCATAGCAGTGAGTTTGGTTTTGGTTTTGGTGGTGTAATGGATAAAGCATTTGGTTGCTAATCAGTAGGTGGGGAGGTTCAAACCCACCAGCTGCTCCTGAGAAGGAAGATGGGGCAATCTATTTCCATAAAGATTTACAGCTTTTGGAAGGCACTATTAGTCAGAATCAACTTTATGGCAGTTTTTTTTAAAGCATTATTCAGTGTGTGTGTGGAGGTGGGGCTGTAAAACATCCTATGTACCTTTAGAGTTACAGATTCTTTAGCTGGATTAAAAATGCTAATTGTTGTTAAAAAAAAAAAAAAAAACCTCACTGCCATCCAGTTGAATCAGACTCACAACACCTCCTTGGGTCTCCAAAGATAGTATTTGACTAAAGTGCACTTGACTCAAGCTATGGTATTTTCAGTCACCACATATGCATGCATAAAGTGGACAAAAAAGGGAAGACAGTGGAACTGACAAATTTAAATTGTGGTGTTGGTGGACAATATTGAATGTACTGTGGACTGTTAGAAAAAAGAAATAGATCAATCTTAGAACTACAAGAATATGCCTTAGAAACAAGAATGGAAAGACTTTGACTCACTTACTTTTTGGACATATCATCATGAGAGACCAGTTGCTGGAAAAGAATATTTCATGGTTAGTAAAGGGTGAAGAGAAATGAGAAAGACCCTCAATGAAATGGATTGAACCAATAACAACACAACAGACTCAAGCATGCAAAGGACCTTGAAAATACTGCAGGACAGGGCAATATTTCTGTTCTGTCATAAATAAGGTCACTAGGAAGCAAATCCAACTTCATGACAACTAAAAACAGCAACACATATGAATTTGAGAAAAATTTAAATCATAACAAGATGGAACATTCCAAAACAGTGCTATGTTATGCAAGGAGGCCATATCTTTAGATTTTTTTTTTTACTTTTTAAAATCGATAAGATATATGTATTAGTATGCAAGCTTTGCACTTTTTTCATTAATTT
>NW_006921813.1:540393-550570 GCF_000298275.1 Orycteropus afer afer | reverse complement strand
GGAAACTCCCTTTCAACAGATTGCCTGCTCAAAACAATCATCTGATCCCATCATGGGAATAACCACATCACAACAGCTTAAACCACACAGAATTGTGGTCCAGCCAAGTTGACACACAGTGACCCTATGCATAGCAGAAGAAAACACTGCCCAGTCTTGTGGCACCCTCATAACTCTTGCTATGCCTGAGCCCATTGTTGCAACCACTATTTCTATCCATCTTGTTGAAGGACTTCCCCTTCTTTATTGACCCTCCACTTTACCAAGCATGATGTCCTTCTCCAGGGAATGGTTCCTTCAGACAACATGACCAAAGTAGGTCAGATAAAGTCCGGCCATTCTCACTTCCAGGGAGTATTCTGACTGCACTTCTTCCAGGACATATTTGTTCTCTAATCATATGGATTTGAATTCTTTGCCCTAATAGATTTTCTGATATTAAACTAAGAATTCCTGCTGAAATCTCTTATGAAATAATTTGATTATGATGCCAGTAGGTCATAATGCATTATCCATTATCAATATTGCTAAATTCAACTTACTAATATTTTCTATAATTTATTTTTGTTGTTTTTGTTAATACACATGGCAGAACATACAGAAATGCAACAATTTCTACACGTACAATCAAGTGAAAATGATTACATTCTTTGAGTCGTAGAACCACATGGGACATACATGTTCATGGGTCAGTTAGTTCACCTTATATTGTTTTTAGGTTTTCTGCTCCACCTTCTAGTTCATACTGTATATCCTGGCATCTTGAACACTTGCAAGCAAACATCCAAGGTACAAAACTTTGTCTCTATTCACCTGGAACAAGAGAGGGAAAAGAAAAATCAGAAAAAGGAAGAGAAAATGAAATATGTGGCTAATTGCTTCCATGAACAACTGCCCCTTTTGCGATGAGATTAGCAAAAATGTCCAGATACTATTATTGAATATTTTGATCAAAGATTCTGTAGAAGAATGCTAATCAAAAGGGTGCATATACAAAGCAGAATTTCAAATATTTTTGGATTCAAGAATTTCTGGGATCACTCACACTGGATGGACTATCTATATGGGATCAAATTGACAACAGAAACTCAGAAGAGTAGGTAAGAAACTTTGAGGTCAGTGAATTCATGAGAATGCATGAGGAAAACTCAGAAAAGGAGATTGTGAATGGTTGTGAAATTAAAGAATTTGCCAATATTTTGTTAATGATTTTTCATTGAAGTTTATGGAAGATATTGTTTTGTAGTTTTCTTGTGATAATTTTGCCTTTCTTTTTTATGCTAGCCTCTTATAAAAATGTATCTTTTTTATTATAAGAAATAATTTGTACAGAACAAAAATTGTTTGTTAATTAAATATTTAATGTAATTCTTCAGTAAAGCCATCTGGACCTCTATTCTTATTTGGTGAAGATTTTTCATTTATTTTCTTTATTTTAATTTTAAGTTTATGTTTATTTCCCAATGCCTCATTAAGAAAATTTATTTCGACACTTCCTAAAACTATGCATTTTATCTAAGTTGTCAAATTTGTTAATGAAAGTTATTAATGACATTCTCTAAGTATACTTTTAATTTCTGGTGTTTCTTTGACTAATCTACTGTCTTTTGTGTCCAGCTATTGGTAATTTGATTCTTATTCTTTCTTTTTTTCAGTCAGCAAGCTAAAATTTTATCATTTTTTTAGAAACCTTTAAAAGAAACAATTTTTATTTTTATTGATTTCCTTTCTTTTTGTTTTCTATTTCTGTGTTATCTCTTCTTATAGTTACTATTTCCATTTTATATTTGAATGTGATTTGATCCTATTATTATAGTGTTTTGAAATGGAATATTAATTTATTAATTAAAAATATTTTTCATTAAAAGTATAAGTGTATAACAATATGTCTCAGACTGAGTTTCCTAGAGAAGCAGAACCAGTAAGCAATAAGTATATATACAGAGAAAGAGAGAGAGGGCGAGTTATCTCAAGGAAATGGACCATTCAGGTGTAGAGGATGGCAAGTCCAAAGTCTGTGGGTCAGATGTCAGGATAGAGGCTTCTTTTGACTCCCTTAGCTTCAGAGGCTGATGAACCCATGACCAGCAAGCAATTCAGCAGGTCTCTGATTAAAGTCCAAAGTCAGGTGATGAGAGCCAGATACAAAATAGAGACCAAGCAAAAAACCAGAGAGTTTTCCAGAATATCCATATATATCAGAAGTAGGCCATGGTTAGTTTTTCTGTCTCTACTGGGCCCATTAACAAGCCAAAAGTTGTTTCTCAAAAGGAGAATAATTATCTGCAGAAGATTGCAAAGCTTTGCTCCAAACATGTAAGAGTCAACACTGTGATTCACCAGTAGGGGCCTGAAAAAGACTTGAAAAAGCACCTAATGTGCCACTGACATTTCAATAGCCATTGGATCAACTGGATCATATGGTCCAAGTTGCAAAGCAGCTGGCATGGCAACCTAAACTTGTTGCAGAGACTTTTCTTATTCTATACCTCATTCAAAAGTTACGTGATAAATAGGCCAGAATAGCACTTGGACCTGGCTTACAGATAGTTCTGCACAATATACAGGCAATGCTTGTATTCTGGTTACCTACTGCTGCCCTGACAAGACTATACCACAAATGGGATGGCTTTAACAAACAGGAGTTTATTCTCTTACAGTTCAGGAGTCTAGAAGTCTGAGTTCAAAATGCCAGGCTCTAGGGGCTGGGTGAAAGCTCCTCAACCTTGGGCTTTAGCTCTGACTCTTGCTCCTGGCCCATGGGAGCTAGAGGCATTTCTTCACTCCAACAGCTACCGGCTGCTGAGGCTAACAAGTCTAAGGTCGACAAAGTGGCACAGTCCTGATGTTACCAAGCAACATGGCAGGCCATTAATTCAAGTCCATTTTAAGTCCCAAGATTGACAGAGCATGGCAGACTGATGAACAATGAAATGGCTACATGCAGGGTCCAAGCATACTCTAAGCTAAAGACCATTCCCCAAGGCTTTGCTTTATATACAGGAAGCAGACCACATCCCTAAGGCAATCACTCAGCTTCTCCCAGTAGATTCCACCATAGAGTTGCTTACCAGTCTCATCATAGGGAATACTACATTCAGCTGCCAGCCACTCAACCAGGCCTAGCCAAGTTGACACACAAACTGAACTACCACAGCTTGAACATGGACATCAGCAGTACTGAAGCTCCTTTCTAGGACCTGAAGAAAATCCTCCCAATGGACAGAACTTTGAGCAGTGCACCCAAATGAGGGATATGTTTCCTCCAAAATTCAAAAAGTCCCACGAGGCACTGTGCCTGTTGTGGGAGGGGCCAGATAACTTATCCTTCACTTTAGTAGGAATATTTTGGCATGCTCCACAGCACTGGACCCCTAGAAACTTCACTGAGGTGGAAAATGGCTGAACTTTTGTTGTATTAATTTTGTACACTCTGGTACACATGTCTTACCAATAAGAATAGAGTTATTGATATTTCTTCCTTACTAGGTCCAATCTGCATAGTGTCATCAATGAAATGGAACAGTATGATGTTTTGTAGAAGAGAAAGACAATCAAGGTCCCTGCAGACTAAATTATGACATAGTTCTGGAGAATAGATATACCATTGAGTTAGGACAGTGCAGCTGTATTGCTAGCTCTCACTGCTGAAGGCAAACTCCTTCTGATGATCTTTTAAAACTGGAATTGAAAAAAAGGCATTGGCCAGATCAACAGTTATATACTAGATATCAAAAGAAGTCTTAATTTGTTCAAGCAATCAAACAACAGCTGGAAGAGCAGCTGCAATTGGAGTCACCACATGATAAAGTTTATGACAATCCACTGTCATTCTCCAAGATCCATCCATTTTTGTGAACAGGCTAAATAGGTGAGTTTAATGGGGATGTGGTGAGAATCACCATCCCTGCATCCTTCAAGAAGAAGCTCTGGTGGCACAATGCCTAAGACATTTGACTGTTAACCAGAAGGTTGATGCTTCACACCCACCAGCTGATCCATGGAAGGAAGATGGAGCCATTTACTTATGTAAAGACTTACCACCTTGGAAACCCAACAGGGGTTGCTATAATTGGAATTGACTCAGATGCGATGGATTTGGTTTTTGGGTTTGGATCCCTTCTTCTACATGAAATATCAAGGCTGGCCTGGTATTTCAACTTGATTTAGTGTATACCTCTACATAAACCATGCTTCAGTGAAGCAATCATCTAAACAATTAGATATTTTCCTAATCTTGAGCTTAAATATCAAATGAAGAATCCCTGATTAGTGGGCCCAAATCAATAAACTCAGACTGATTCAACTTTATTTTTCTCACAACATTATCTCACACCCTATATAGCCATTATTACATATACTCTCCAGGTTTTTATTTGTTTGTGTATATTCAAAAAATCTAGCAGTTCTTTTGGAATGTAGCATACTTTTTCCTGGTTCACATTATGTACTTTACTTTGTTGGGGTTTGCTTGGACCTAAGTTGAGTTATGCACCACTTCTCTGTCAGTTTGTCATACTGTAGTGACTTGCATGTTGCTATGAGGCTAGAGGCTATGCCGCTGGTATTTCAAATACCTTCAGGGTTACCCATGGTGGACAGGTTTCAGGAGAGCTCTCAGACTAAGCCAGACTCAGTAGAAGGAAGGGGCCATCCATTTCTCAAAGAATTGGAAAGTGAAAACCTTATGAATAGCAGTGAAACACTGTTTGATATAGTACTGGAAACCTTTATGAATAGCCCTGAAACATTGTCTGATGTAGTACAGGAAGATGAGTCCCTTAGGTCAGAAGGCACTCAAAATATGATTGGGGAAAAGCTGCTTCTTCAGAGTAGAGTCAACCTTAGTGATGTGGGTGGAGTAAAGCTTTTGGGACCTCTATTTGCTTATGTGGCACAACTCAAAATTGGAAGAAACAGTTGCAAACATCCATTAATAATCAGTACATGGAATGTATGAAGTATGAATATAGGGAAATTGGAAGTTGTCAAAATGAAATGGAATGCAGAAAGATCAATAGCATAGGTATTAGTGAGCTTAAATGATCTGGTTTTGGCCATTTCGAATCAGAAAACCATATGACCTATATGCTGGGAATGAGAAGTTGAGGAAGAATGGCATAGCATTCATCATCACAAAGAATGTTTCACAATATATCCTAACGTACATTGTTGTCAGAGATAGGATAATATCCATACATCTATAAGGAAGGCCAATTAATACTACTATTATTCAAATTTACACACCAACCACAAAAGCCAAAGATAAAGAAACTGAAGATTATTACCAAATTCTGTAGTCTGAAATGGACCAAACATACAATCAAGGTGTGTTGATTATTGCTGGTGATTAGCATGCAAAAATTGGAAACAAAGAAGAATCACTGGTAGTTGGAAAATATGGCCTTGGTGATAGAAATAATGCTGGAGATTGCATGCTAGAATGTTGGAAGACCAACAACTTATTCATTGCAAATACCTTTTTTTTTTTTTAACAATATAAATGACAACTATACACATGGACTTCACCAAATGCAGTACACAGGAATCAGACTGACATTGTGTCAAGAGGCAATGGAGAAGTTCAATATTTTCAGCCAAACAAGGCCAGGAATGGGTTGTGGAACAGACCATCAGCTGCTGATACTCAAGCTCAAGTTGATGCTGAAGACAATTTAAATAAGTTAGTGAGAGCCAAAATAAGACCTTGATAATGTTTCTTCTGAATTTAGAAACCATGTAAAAAATAGATTTGATGCATTGAACACCTATGACCAAAAACCAGAAGAATTGTGGGATGACATCAAGAATGTCATCTATGAAGAAAGCAAAAAATCATCAAAAAGGCAGGAAAGGAATAAAAGACCAAAATTAATGTCAGAATAGACTCTGAGACTTGCTCTTGAATAGACAGTACCTAAGGCAAATGGAAGAAATGACAAGATAAAAAATGAACAGAAGATTTTAAAGAGCAGCTTGAGAAGACAAAGTCAATTATTACAATGAAATGTGCAAAGATTTGGAGTTAGAAAACCAAAAGGGAAGAACTACACATGGTATTTTTGAAGCTGAAAGTACTGAAGGAAAAAAAAAAATTAAGGCTCAACTTGCAACATTGAAAGGGCCTATGGGCAAAATATCGAATGATTCAGGAAACATCAAAAGAAGATGGAAGGAACACACAAAGTCACTGTACCAAAAATATTTGACCAATGTTCATCCATTTCAGGAGGTGGCATATGATCGAGAACTGATATTATTGAAGTAAGAAGTTGAAGCTGCATTGAAAGAATTGGAGAAAAACAGGGCTCCAAGAATTGACGGAATACTCATTTATATGTTTCAACAAATGAATGCTGCATGGGAAGCACTTATTTGTCTATGCCAAGCCATATTTGTACCCACTCCAAAGAAAGATTATCACACAGAATGTGGAAATTATAAAACAATATCATTAATATCACACACAACTAAAATCCTGCTGAAGATAATTAAAAAAAAAAAAAAAAAAAAAAAACCTGTTGCAGCAATATATTGACAGAGAACATCCAGAAATGCAAGCCAGATTTAGAAGAGGACATGGAATGAGGAATATCATTGCTGCTTTCAGATCAGTCTTGGCTGAAAGAAATGAATACCAGGAAGATATTTACTTGTGTTTTATTGAGTATGCAAAAGCATTCAACTGTGTGGATCACAACAAATTATGGATAACATTGAATATTTAATTGTGCTCATGAGAAACCTGTACATAGGAGGCTGGCATTTGAACAGAACAAGGAGATACTTGTTGTTGTTAAGTGTCATTGAATTGGACCCGACTCATAGCGACTCCTCCTTGGATTTCCGAGGCAGTATCACTTCAGAAGTAGATTGTCCAACCTTCCTTCTGAGAAGTGGCTGGTGGGTTTGAACCACCAGCCTTCTGGTTAGCAGTCAAGTGCCTTAGGCACTATGCTACCAAAGCTACGACATGGTTTAAAATCAAGAAGGAAGGGTATCAGCATTGTATCTTTTCACCATATTTATTCAATCTGTATGTTGAGCAAATAATCAAGAAGCTGGATTATATGAAGAGGAATGTGGAATCAGGATTGGAGGAAGACTCATTCACAACCTGTGATATGCAGATGAAACAATTTTGCTTCCTGAAAGTGAAGATTACTTGAAGCATTTACTGATGAAGATTAAAGACCACATTCTGCATTATTGTTTACTCCTCAACAACAACAAAAAAGTAAAAATCCTCACAGCTGGACCAATTAGCAGTATCATGATAAATGGAGAAAACATTGGAATTGTCGAAAGTTTCATATTACTTGGTTCCACAATCAGCAACAATGGAAGCAGCAGTCAAGAATCAAACGGCCTATTGCACTGACCAAACCTGCTGCAAAAGACCACTTTAAAAAGTGCTGAAGAACAAAGATGTCTCTTTGAAGACTAAGGTGGGCCTAACTCAAGCCATGGTATTTTCAATAGTCTCACATGCATATGAAAACTTGGCAATGAATAAAGAAGACTGAAGAAGAGTTAATGTTTTTGAGATGTGGTGTTGGCAAAGAACATTCAAGCACCATGGACTGCCAAAAGAAGTAACAAATCTGTCCTGGGAGAAGTGCAGCTGGAATGGAAGAGAGAATGATCAGACTTTGTCTCACCTACTTTGGACATGTCGTCAGAAGGGACCATACCCTGGAGAAGGATATCATGCTCAATAAAGTGGAGGGTCAACAAAAAAGGGGAAGACCCTCAATGAGATGGATTGACACAGTGACTATAATGATGAGTTCAGGTGTAGCAAGGATTAGGCAGCACAAGATAGGGCAGTGTTTTGTTCTGTTGTACATTGGGTAGCTATGAACCAGAGCTGACTAGACCGCACCTAACAACAACATCAACAAGTCTAGTTATGAATAGACATTTCATCTCTCTCTTAAAGCTGTTTTCATAATATATTTTCTTTTATTTTAAATCCTGTATGTCTTTGAATTTAAAATATATTTTATAAACACTTTATAATTAGATTTTTCTTCTTTTTGATTTTGTATTCAGTCTGAAAATCTCTAGTTTTTAATTAAAATATTTAGTCTATTTACATGTAATGTAATTATTCACATGGGTGAATATAGGACTGTTATTTCTCTAGTTGTTTTCTACTTGTCTGAAGTCTTTTTGGATCCTCATTTAATCTTTTCTGTTTTCCTTTGTTAAATATTTTTACTATAAACTTTTAATTCTTTTTAAAAATTATTCAGCTGTATTGACATGAGTTACCTTTTTAGTAGTTGCCCTGGACTTCACAATGTGCATTTTTTAACGTACCATAACCTATTTTGTGTTAGTACTGATTTTCATCAGTTACATTACCACAACTTTTAATCAATATAGGTCTATTCTTTTTGTACTAGTGACTGTGAGAGTGTGTTTGTGTATGTCTGTGTGTGTGTGCAGATTTTCCTTTAAGCAGGAATTCATATTTTTAAAAAACTCAAAAGAAAAATGAAAACATAAATCAGGACTTTATAATTATCCATACATTTTCTATTTCCAGTGTTCTTCATTTCTTCCTGTCTAGTTGATTTATAATCTAGTGACATTTCCCTTCAGCCCATAGGGCTTTCTTTAATATTTCTTGTACAGAAGGTCTCCTGAGCATAATGCTGCCAAGTTTTCATTTTTTCCTTTGTCTAGATCTTTATTTATTTCCTTTTTAAAGGTATTTTTGCAAGATATACAATTCTTGATTGACAGTCAGTGTTACTGTGTGCATTTTTGTTTTGCTTTTACCTCATTCTCTCTCACTCATTGTCGTGGAGTTGATTCTGACTCATAACAACACCCATTGGGTTTCTGAGACTGTAAATCTTTACCAAAGGATATAACTCAATCTTTTTTCCACGAAGCAGCTGGTGTGTTTGAACTTCTGACCTTCTGCTTAGCAACAAGATGTCTTATCCATTGCATGACCAGAACTCTTTAGTCATTCCTTTATCTTCTGTCCTCTGTTGTTCTCACGATTAGTCATCCACTGATCAGATTGTTGTTTCCTGTATGTGCATTGCTACTTTTTTTTTTTTTTTTTTTGCTGTTTGTTACTTGCTACTTTTAAGATTTTCTTCTTGGTCTATACTTAAACAATTTGATTATGATATGTTTATGCCAAGAAATTCTGAAGACAGCTACTTGGTCAGCCAACTTCAAGATGTCCATATTAGTGCCCTTTCCAAAGAAAGGCTGTTCTACAAAATGAGGAAATTATTGAACAATATCTTTAGTATCACACACAAGTAAAATTTTGATGAAGATAATTAAAAAAAAAATTGCTGCAGTGTATGAACAGGGAACTGCTAGAAATTCAAGCTGTATTCAGAAGATAATGTGGAATGAGGAATATCGTTGTTAATTTTAGAGGGACCTTGGCTCAAGCAAAGAATACCAGAAAGATTTTTAGCTTGTTTTATTGACTATACAAAGGTATATGACAGTGTGGATCATAACAAATCATGAGTAACATTGTGAAGAATGAGTATTCTAGAACTTTTATTTGTGCACATAAAGAATGTGTGCGTAGGCCAAGAGGCAATTGTTTGAATACAATAAGGGATACTGTGTCGTTTAAACTGAGGAAATATGTGCATCAAGGTTGTATCATTTTACCATACTTATTCAATTTGTATGCTTAGCGAATAATATCAGAGGCTGCATAATATCTATAAGAATGTGGCACTAATTTTGGAGGAAGATTCATTAACAACTTGTGATATGCAGCTAACATAGCCTTGCTTGCTCAAAGTGAAGATTTGAAGCACTTACTGATGAAGATCAAAGACTACAGCCTTCAATATGGATTCAATATCAATTTAAAGAAAAGAAAATTCTCACAATTGGACCAATAAGCAACATCATGACAAATGCAGAAGATATTGAAGCAGTCAAGAATTTCATTTTATTTGCATCCACAATCAGTGCCCATGAAAGCAGCAACGAAGAAATCAAACCCACTTATGTATTTAGCAAATCTGCTGCCAAAGACATCCTTAAAGTGTTAAAAAGCAAAGACATCACTTGGAAGACTAAGGTGAGCCTCATTAAAGCTATGGTATTTTAATTCACCTCATAAGCATTTGAAACCTGGACAATGAATAAGGAAAATTGAAGACAAATTGATCCCTTT
>NW_006921813.1:538510-539633 GCF_000298275.1 Orycteropus afer afer | reverse complement strand
ACACACACACACACACACACACACATAATTTTGTTTTTCTAGTAATTTTTTGTTGAAAACTGTGCATCGTTCGTTATACTTTATAGCAACTCTGTCTTCTGTGTATTTTTCTTAAGGTTATTGGTTATGTTTTTTAAGTTTAGTATCTTGCCTGGATTCAAACAGCAATATATGTCTCCCTCCATGTATAACTGATGTCCTTGTTCATTTTGTTTTTAAAAGTCTGCTTTCAAACAGTCTCCCCTGTCCCCTTTTCCTGTATATAAATTGTCAGCCGCCTTGATTTCCTAAGATTTCCACCCTCTGTTAAGCAAATTACATGTGAGCTGAAAACAGTTTCAAGGATGAACACTTTTTAATGTCTCCCTTGAGTTTTACTTTTTGCTGGGCTGTCTAAGGTTTCACTCATGCACATGTATTTAGTCATCAGTCATAAATATTTTGAGAAACCCAAGGCAAGATAATCAAAGACTTTCTATAGTTCCTACCTGTTACAGTAACAATTCTTCTTGACTAAATAATTCTAGATATTCTAGTTTTCTGTTGTTTACTTTCAGTGCCATGAATTTTCAGTGCCCTGGTATAGTAGTTAACACATTTGGCTGCTTATCAAAAGGTTGTGTTTTGAACCCAACACAGGAGAAGATAAGGCACTCTACTTCCTTCAAGATTTACATCCTTCGAAACTCTACTCTGTCCTATATAGTTGCTGTGAGTCAGAATCAGCTCACTGGCAGGAGATTGAGATTTTGGTTTTGATATTGATGTGTAATACATGCTGCAGTATAGTCTTTGAGCTTCATCAGTAAGTGTTTTAAGTCCTCTTCACTTTTAATAAGCAAAGTTGTGTCATCTGCATATCACAGGTTGTTAATGAATCTTCATTCAATTCTGATGCCACATTTTTCGTATATTCCAACTTCTTGGATTATTTGGTCAGAATATAGGTAAAATAAATATGGTGAAAGGATACAACCCTGCTGTACACTTTTTATTTGAAACCTTGCAGTATCCATCCATTTTCTCTTGGGCTGACTATCTCTTGGTCTGTGTATAGGTTCCGCATGAGCACAATTAAGTGTTCCATAATTCCCATTCTTCACAATCTCATACATTTTATATA
>NW_006921813.1:536887-538170 GCF_000298275.1 Orycteropus afer afer | reverse complement strand
TCCATCCCATGTTCAATAGCTGTGTGACAACAAATTTCCTTGACTGGATCCTGATTTTAGAGTGCAAGTGTAGAGGGCTTCAATTTGGTGAAATGATAGCTATAATTTTTTTTTTTTTCAATGGATGTTCTTTTCTAATCCTAGTTTGCTGGGAGTTTTATATACGAAAGAGTGTCAGTTTTTCTCAAATGCTTTTTGTACATCTTTTGAGTTGACCACATTGCTTTTAATTTTTTACACTAATTGATTTTCTGATATTAAACAAACTTAGAATTTGTAGGTTAAACCAAAGGCCCTCAACATGACTGATTTGACACAGTGGCTATAATTTTGGGGTCAAACATAGTGAGGATGCAAGGATGGTGCAGGACTGAACAGTGTTTCGTTCTATTTTACATATGGATGGTATGAATTGGACCTGACTCGACAATCCCTAACAACTACAATATGTCATAATGTCTTTTCCCTTATCTATATTGCTATATTTAATTTACTATTATTTTCTTAATGATTTTTCTGGCACCCATTATCATGGGGCTGCACACATACAGGCAAGATAATCAAAGACTTTAAATCAAAGACTTTCTACAGTTCCTACCGTAGGATTCTCAGGGAGTCTGAATCTGAAGTAGGAGAGCTGTTGGGAGCTGGAATAGCTGCAAACGTAAGCCATTACATTGGTCACTTATAAACATAAGCAATAGGGGGCTTGGTGCTTAAAAGGAACTTCAACATTCATGGTTCTTTTGGCATCTTCAAATCTTGCAAAATAGTCTGTTGTGGCCAACTCCAACCCAGAATCACAGAGAAAAGGAAACTGTGCAATGTAGTTTTAGCATAGCTAAGTTGACAGTATAAAAAATGAAAATAGATTCCTTTCTCTAGAATTTAATGAAAAACATAATCAACTTATTCTATGTCCCTTTCTTATAGTTGCTATTTTTTGAAATTCTCAGTAAATATTTCTGAACATAACTGTGAAAGTGATGTTTTAAAAACAGGTATTATCTGATAAATGACTTTCTTCTATAAATTGTTGTTATAAAATATAAATTGCTGTGAAAAAATCCAGCTGTGCCATCCTTTCTTCATATTCTGTGAATCCTTTAGGTGGTTATCATTTTAAGTAAATGACTAAACTTAATTCTCTTAACTATTTAAGATTAATTTTGTTTTAAAAGAAGTCATGAAATTAAATATCTCTCAATATTATCTATTACTAATCTATTCATTACCACGAATTTACTATTACTCGATAATAGTAAATTGAATAGATTAGCCAT
>NW_006921813.1:533341-536787 GCF_000298275.1 Orycteropus afer afer | reverse complement strand
TATTTTTAAAAAATGATTGATACAAGGCATTTTGTGGGTATGTGAAATGCAGTGATTATCTCAAAATCTAAAATCAAACATTTAAAACTTACTTTAGCTTGAAGAAAAACCATAAAAGAAATAACAGCAAATCAGCTCCATATGTGGATGGGAAATTTGGCAGTGATTATGGGTGATAATTGTTCAACATGATTAATGTAACTTGTATGCCTCAAAAATGTTCAATTGGCAAATATTTTGTATGTATTTCTATGAGAAATAATAAAAAAGAAACTTCCATGTCTCTGTTTAATAATATGTCATTTCCTGTTGTTGGTATTGTTCTTAAGTGCCATTGAGTCATCTCTGACTCATAGCAACTCTACATACAACAGAACAAAACACTTCCTCATCCTGTGCCAGCCTCATGATCCTTGCTATACCTGAGCCCATCGTTGGAGCCACTGTGTCCATGTATCTCGTTGAGGGCCTTCCCCTTCTTCATTGACCTTCCGCTTTATCATGCATGATATCCTTCTCCAGGGAATGGTTCCTTCTGACAACATGACCAAAGTAGGTGAGATGAAGTCCAGCCATTCTCACTTCCAAGGACCACTCTGGCTGTACTTCTTCCAGGACAGATTTGTTAGTCCTTTTAGCAAACCATGGTACTCTTAGCATTCTTCTCCAACACCACAACTCAAAAGCATCAATTCTTCTTCAGTCTTCCTTACTCGTTATCTAGCTTTACCATGCATAAGATGCATGAAAAGACCATGGATTAGGTTTGGCGCCCCTTTGTTTTCAAGGAGACATTTTTGCTCTTCAGCACTTGAAAGAGGTCTTTTGCAGCAGATTTGCCCAAGGTAATATGTTGTCTAATGTCTTGACTGCTACTTCCATTGATGTTGATTGTAGAACCATGTAATTTGAAGTCCTTGACAACTTCAATCCTTTCTTCATCCATCATGAAGCTGTTTTTTGGACCAGTTGTGAAGATTTTTGTTTTCTTTATATTGAGGTGTAATCCATACTGCAAACTGTAGTCTTTAATCTTCATCAGTAAATGCTTCAAGTTATCCTCACTTTCAGCAAGCTAAGTTAAGTCATCTGCATATCATGAGTTGTTATTGAGTCTTCCTCCAATCCTGATGCCACATTCTTCTTCATATAGTCCAGCTTCTTGTATTATTTGCTCAGCATACAAGTTGAAGAAGTATGGTGAAAGGATACAACCTTGACACACTCCCTTCTTGATTTTGAACCATGAAGTATCCTCTTGTTCTGTTTGAACGACAGCCTCCTGGTCTATGTACAGGTTCTTCATGAGTATAATCAAGTGCTCTGGAATTCCCATTCTTCTCGATGTTATCCATAATATCGTATGATCCACACAATCAAATGCTTTTGCATAGTCAATAAAATATAAGTAGACATCTTTTTGGTATTCTTTGCTTTCAGCTAAGATCCATCTGACATCAGCAATGATATCTCTTATTCCATGTCCTCTTAGTCCAGTTAGCATTTTTGGAAGCTTTCTATCAATATATTGCTGCAAACATTTTTGAATTATCTTCAGTAAGATTTTGTTTGCATGTGATATTCATGATATTGTTTGATAATTTCCACATTCTGTGGGATCACCTTTCTTTGGAATAGGTACAAATATGGATCTCTTCCAGTCAGTTGGCCAGGTAGCTTTCTTCCAAATTTCTTGGCATAGTCAAGTGAGTGCCTCCAGTGGGGCATCCATTTGTTGAAATATCTCAATGGGTATTCCATCAGTGCCTGGAGCTTTGTTCTCCACCAATTCCTTTAGTGCAGCTTTGGCATCTTCTTTCAATACTATTTATCAAAAATTATGTGACATGTACTGATTATCTCAAAATCTAAAATCAAAAATTTAAAACTTACTTTAGCTTGAAGAAAAACAGTAACACAGATAACAAAAATCAACTCCATATGTTGATGGGAAACTTGGCAATGATTATGGTGATTGTTGCTTAACATGATTAATGTAACTTATGTGCCTCAAAAAATGTTAAGTTGGAAAATGTGTTATATATATTTCTATAAGAAAACAAACAAACAAAACAAACTTCCATGTCTCTGTGTTTACTCATATGTCCTTTCTAAATTTACTTATTTAATAGTGTAAATTCAAACTGGCCACAAAACAAATGCTCAATTAAAAATAATACCAAAAATTAATTAGCATTCATATAAATGAAGGGAAAAAAAATCTCAGTTTTATAGTTAATTTTTTTTTATGTGTTTATGTGTATTCATATTAATATACCTGATGTTCTTCTTTTTTCCTTCTACAAGCTGAAATAGTACCACTGTTTGGCAGATTGCACTTTTGAAAGATAGCCAAAATAATACTTCTTTTTCTATTATAGCTCATCTCTTATAACTTGATTTTAACACTCTTCACTTTGAGAGGTGGAATCTTTGTTTCATTCTCTTGAATGTGAATTAGTTTCTGATTATGGGAAAAATGATGCTATGGGACTTCAAAGCTGAGTCATCAAAGACAAAATACTTTCCATCTAAGGTTGTTGAAGCATTTTTTTGTGGGAACTGAATCACCATGTAGTGTGAAAGTCCAAGTACTTTGTGAAAAAGATTACATAGAGAGAAACTAAGATATGAAACCTTCAAGGCCCTGCTTGAATTATAGCCAAGCTATAGCCACCTTGTCAGCTATAAATGGACCATCTTGAATGTGTATAGTCTAGTTCCATCAAAGTTTCCCAGATGAAGCCATATAGAAAGAAGTGAACTAATGTCACCAAGTCCTGCCTAAATTAAGATTATTGAACAAAATAAATAATTGTTGTTGCTTTATGTTACAAAATTAGGTCATCAAAAGCAACTGAGTTTCTGCCTGGTTCATTTGGGAAAGACCTGAGTGCCATGTGAGAAACTCAAGGCTACCATACTATGCAGATGGTCAGGCAACATGTAGAGGTCACATGTAGATAATAGGCAGACTATCAGCTGTTTGATCATCCCAGCTGAGATCTCAGAGGACATCTAGCATCAATTACAGGCATATGAATAAGCAAACCTCTAAATGAGTCCTGACTCCAGGTGTTCCGCACTGCCAATCTGTGAATCCTTTCAGCTGAGTCCTTATATAACATGGAGCAGAGAAGAGCCATTCCCACTGTGCCCAATTTGAATCAGTGCTTCATAGAATCTGTGAGCCTTATAAAAAAGACAGTTTTAAGCCATTAAACTTTTGGGAATTTGTTACTCATAAATAGATAGTTAGAATAGATCATGATTCCAGGAATGAAATACATTTTCTTCAATTCATTTATATCTTCAATAGTTCTTCATTCAACATGTATTTTTTTTAATTAATTAATTAATTAATTTTTATTTGGGTGAAGATTTACAGAGCAAATTCACTTTCCATACAGCAGTTCACATATACTTTGTCTCATGTCATTGACCAC
>NW_006921813.1:532267-533011 GCF_000298275.1 Orycteropus afer afer | reverse complement strand
TTTTTTTTTCAACATTCAACATGTATTTTTTTGTATGATAAAATTCCTTAGGCATCTTTATTATATCTTTATGCTAAATCTAACTTCAGTTTCTCAAAAAATAGTAGTACCATACAATTCTTATCTTCTAACTTTAAAAATATTATTCCACTATTTTTTTGTCCTTAATATTGTTTAGAATTCTAACATGGATTGTTAGAATTTGCCCATTATTTTGGAAAATGTTTCACTGCTATATGAATGATTATGGCTTTATAAATTATTTCATCTTTATTCTTTGAGACTTTTTTAATAAAATATTGTGAGGGTACCGCAGGACAGGGCAGTGTTTCATCATGTCATACATAGGGTTGCTATGAGTTGGAGGCAACTCGATGGTGCCCAACAACAAAAATAAGTTTAACTCTTATGTGTCTAGTTGTGGTTTTATGAAAAATTTCATCTTTATTCTTTGAGATTTTTTAATATGAGATATTTCATTACTCTTTATATTTGGAATTGTTCTCTCCCTACTATTTCAAATATTTCTTCTCACCCCTATATATTTCAACTAACTCTGGAACTATTACTTCAGGGATTTCTATTTCTATCCTAAAGATATCTCAAGTTCTTATACTTTATATATTTTTATTATTTTCTGATGATTTCTGGAAGTGTTTTAAAATTTATTATTACAGTTTAGTAAGATATTATTTTTGGCTATATTGTTCTGTTGTACAGACCTTCTACTGAGTTCATTTCTAA
>NW_006921813.1:523719-532167 GCF_000298275.1 Orycteropus afer afer | reverse complement strand
TTTCTAGTAGTCTCTTAGTTTCCTAACAAAATACCATAAATTAGGTGGCTTACAAGAAAGAAATTTATTGTTTCACATATTTCAATGATAAGAGTAGATCATCATATGGTAGTTTTCCCTGTGTCTCTGTTCCTGTTTTATAAGGACATCATGCAGAGTGATATAATACTTACCCTACTCCAGTATGACCTCATGTAGTCTGATAACATCTTCTAAAAACTGATGCCAAGGTCACATTCATAGCAACCCAGGGCACTTCAACAAATCTTTTTGGGGAACACAATTAAATCTATAATAGAATATTTTATTTTCCATATACTATGTCCATTTATAATCCCTCAGAGGGTATCCAGCACTACTTATCTGTCAGTTTGTTGTACTGTGGTGGCTTGTGTGTTACTCTGAGGCTGGAAGCTATGCCACTGACATTTCAAATACCAGCAGGATCACCCATGGTGGACAGGTTTCAGCAGAGCTTCCAGACTAAGACCAGGAAGAAAGATGGAGCTGCCCAAATCTGAAAAAAATTAGACACTGAAAACCTTATGAATAATAAGGTTTCCCATTTTATGAATAAAAAGAAACACTGTCTGATATGTTACTGGAAAACTTTATGAATACCCACTGCCGTGGAGTCAGACCCAACTCATAGGGACCCCTCCCTGGGTTTCTGAGGCTGTATAATTATGGAAGTAGATTGCCCAACCTTCCTTCTGAGGAGTGGATGGTGGGTTTGAACCACCAGTCTTCTGGTTAGCAGTCAAATGCCTTAGGCACTATGCCACCAGAGCTCCTCTACTTTATGAATAGGAGTGAAAAATTGTCTCATATAATGCCAGAAGATGAGCCCCTCAGATTGGAAAACACTCAAAATACAACTGGGGAAGAACTTCCTCCTCAAAGTAGAGTTAATTTTAATGATGTGGGTGGAGAAGAGCTTTCTGGAGCTTCATTTTGTGATAGGGCATGAATCCAAATAGGAAGAAACAGCTACACGCATTCATTAATAATTGGAAAGTGGAAGGTACAGAGTGTGAATGTGGGAAAATTGGAAGTTGTCAAAAATGAAATGGAACACATAAAGATCAATATCCTAGCCATTAGTGAACTGAAGTGGACTTGGAAGTGGTATTGGCCATTTTGAGTCAGATAATCATATGGTTTACTATGCCAGGAATGACAAATTGAAGAGTAATGACACCACATTCATCATCAAAAAGAACATTTCAAGATCTATCCCGAAGTACAGTGCTGTCAGTGACAGGATAATATCCATGTGGCTACAAGAAAGACCTGCTAATACTACTATTATTCAAATTTATGCACCAACCTCTAAACCCAAAAATGAAGAAATTGAAGATTTTTATCAACTTCACAGTCTGAAATTGACCAAACATGTGATCAAGATGTATTGATTATTACTAGTGATTGGAATGTGAAAGTTGGAAAGAAAGAAAAATCATAGATATTTGGGAAATATGGCCTAGTGGTAGAAATGATGCCAGAGACACCTAACAGAATTTTCCAAGACCAATGACTTATTCATTGCAAATACCATTTTTCAACAACATAAACAGTGGCTTCACATGTGCACCTTTCCAGAAGAAATACAGACAACAGATTGATTGTATATGTTGAAAGAGATGATGAAAAAGCTCAGTATCATCAGTCAAAGCAAGGCCAGGACCTGACAGTGGAACAGACAATCAATTGCTCAATTGCAAGTACAAGTTGAAGCTAATGAAAATTAAAATAAGTCTACAAAAGCCAAAATACGACCTTGATTATATCTAAAAAACAGATTTTATGCATCATACACCAATGTCTGAAGAGCAGACAGATTGCAGAATGACATCAAAAACATCATACATGAAGAAAACAAAAAGTAATGAAAAGGAACAGGAAGGAAAAAAAGCCCAAAGTGGGTGTCAGAAGAGATTATAAACTTGCTCTTTAATGGATAATAGCTAAAGCAAGTGGAAGAAATGATGAGATAAAAGATCTGAACAAAAGATTTCAAAGGGCAGCTCAAGAACACACAATGAAATGTGCAGAGAACTGGAGTTAGAAAACCAAAAGGGAAGAACACAGTTGGTATTTCACAAGCTGAAAGAGCTAAAGAAAAAATTCAAGTTTCAAGTTGCAATGTTGATGGAGTCTATGGACAAAACATTTAATCAAGCAGGAAGTATGCAAAGAAGATGGAAGAAATACAGAGTCACTGTACCAAAAAAAAAAAGTAGTCAATGTTCAACTGTTTTTGGAGGTAGCATATGATCTAGAACCAAAGGTGTTGAAGGATAAGTCCAAGCTTCACTGAAGGAATTGGCCAAAAATAAGCTTCAGGAATTTATAGAATGCCCTTTGAGATGTTTCAATAAGTGAATGCAGCACTACAGGTGCTTAGTCATTTATGCCAAGAAATTTGGAAAATATCTACCTGGCCAGACTGGAAAACATCAATATTTGTGCCCATTCAAAAGAAAGACGTTCCAATAGAAAGTGGAAATTATCATATAACATCATTAATACCATATGCCAGTAAATTTAGCTGAAGATAATTAAAAAAAATATATATATATATATATATATTGACAGGGAACTTACAGAAATTCAAGCTGGATCCAGAAGAGGATATGGAATGAGGGATATCATTGCTAATGTCAGATGGATCATTGCTGAAAGTAAATACCAGAAAAATGTTTACCTGTGTTTTATTGACTATGCAAGGGCATTCGACTGTGTGAATCATAACGAACTATGGATAAAATTGCAAAGAATAAGAATCACAGAACACTTAATTGTACTCATGAGGAACCTGTACATAGACAAAGAGATAGTTGTTTGAACAGAAAAGGGGATACTGCAGGTTTTCAAATCAAGAATGGTGTGCATAAGGGTTGCATATTTTTGTCATACTTATCCAATGTTTATCCTGATAATGCAAGAAGGTGAAATATGTGAAGAAGAATGTGGCATCAGGATTGAAGGGAGAATCATTAACAATCTGCAATATGCAGTTGACACAACCTTGCTTGCTGAAAGTGAAGATGACATGAAGCGCTTACAGATGAAAGTCTGCAGCCACAGTCTTCAGTATGGATTACATTACACAGCAACATAAAGAAAACATAACTCTTCACAACTGGACCTAAGCAACATCATGATAAATGGAGAAAAAATTGAAGTTATCAGGGATTTCATTTTACTTGGATCCACAATCAATACTCATGGCAACAGCAGTCAAGAAGTCAGACTTATACTACACTGGGCAAATCTGCTGCAAAAGATCTCCTTAGAGTCTTACGAAACAAAGATGTCACTTTGAAGACTAAGGTGTGCCTTACTCAAGCCATGGCTTCAATCTCATATGCATGTGAGAGCTGGACAATGAATAAGGAAGGCTGAAGAAGAGTTGATGCATTTGAATTGTGGTGTTGGTGAAGAATACTGGAAATACCATGTACTGATAAAAGAACTAACACATCTGTCCTGGAAGAAGTGCAGCCGGAATAGTCATTGGAAGTGAAAATGCCCATATTTTGTCTTACCTACTTTGGTCATGTTGTCAGAAGGCGCAATTCCCTGGAGAAGGATATCATGCTTGCTAAAGTAGAGGGTCAGCAAAAAAGAGAAAGACCCTTAACAAAAGGGACTGACACCAGGATGGGTTCAAGCATGACAAGAATGGTGTCATTGGTGCAGGACTGAGTAGTGTTTGGTTCTGTTCTGAATGGGATTGTTTTGTGTTTGAGCCAACCTGATGGCACCTAACATCAGCAACTGTTGTTGTTGTTATGTGCTGTCTAGTCTGCCCGGACTCATAGTGACCCCTCCTTGGGTTTCCGAAGCGGTATCACTACGGAAGTAGATTGCCCAAACTTTCTTCCAAGGAGTGGCTGGTGGGTTTGAGCCACCTGCCTTCTGGTTAGCAGTCAAGTGCCTTAGGCACTAGGAGTATCAAAAGAGTCCTGTGGAGCAATGATTTAGTGTCAAGCTGCTAATTGAAAGTCTGCTGTTCAAATGCACCAGAGACTCCCTGATAGTAAAGACCTGGTTATCTATTCCTGTAAAGATTCCAGACTAGGAAACCATAAGAGCAGTTCTTCTCTGTCATATTAAGTCAAGATGAATCATAATTAACTCAGTGACACACAACAATAGTAGGTAGCAACCACTAGAGCAGAAAATTGGAATCCAAGAATGGACGCAAAAGCCCCAAGCTTTTACTTGTCTTAGTAAATGCAATAGCTGGGTGGGAAGTGGCCAAGAACAGAAACTAGCTGTGCTGAGAATATTCAACCTCCTTGTTTTCTTCCTAGTCACAAGAAATGAGCTACTTATTGAGGTGATTATATACATCATTTTGAAATTAATTTCTCCCTTGTTTGTTAGTTCTTTACTCATTGTGAAATGGAGAAAGGATAGGGACAACAGGAGTAACAGCTTGGGAACTAAGGAGCTTATTTTGATACTATTTTCTGCTTTCCCACCCCAAGCCTGACACTAACAACATCTTCACAATTCTCTACACTTGTTGTTAGCTCCTATTAAGTGTCAATTTGGCCCCTCACTCATGGTGAAACCATGCACAACAAAACCAAACACTGCCCTGTGCTGCACAATCTCTATCATTGTTTCAGGTCAACAGTAGGGTTTTAATTGGCTGATTTTTCAGAAGTATATTGCCAGGCTCTTCTTTCTATTCATTATAGTCTGGAAGCTCCTCTGAAATCTGTTCAGCATCACAAGGACAT
Organism: Orycteropus afer afer; assembly: GCF_000298275.1. Taxonomy (NCBI): domain Eukaryota; kingdom Metazoa; phylum Chordata; class Mammalia; order Tubulidentata; family Orycteropodidae; genus Orycteropus; species Orycteropus afer. The sequence continues at coordinate 527,410 of NW_006921813.1, read as the reverse complement.
GCAAGTTTCCAAAGACAGATGGCTGTGGTTTTACAAAATGTAAATTGGCCAGGAATCAATCTCAAGCCTCCTGCATGAAAGGTGAGGATTCCACCACTGGACTACCTCTGACCATCTCACTACATTAGGGTTAGTTCATTTTAAGCAGCACTCAAAATCAAAACCAAACTCACTGCCACTGAGTCAATTCTGAGTAGTAGTGATGCCCACTGGGTTTCCAAGGCTATAAATCTATATGGAAGCAGACTGCCCCCATCTTTCTTCTGCAGAACATCTGGTGTTTTTGAACCACTGACCTTTTGGTTAGCAGCCAAATAAATGCCTTAACCACTACACCATCAGAGCTTGCTCCTTAAGCACCAACAAAATATATTTTCTATTTACCTGATCCAGAATATTATTTAACTATAAATTGCATATTAAAAAAATAACATATTTTAGCAGTTGCCATTATGCTGTTGAATTGGATTTTTTTTTCTTTAGATTTGTGCAATATGCAGAAAAAGAGGACACTAAGATAAAACCAAGACCTGTAGCTCATGTTTGTATCATTATTTTTCACTGTGGACTGATTCATTCTATAAGTATCCCAAGAAATCATTCTTCTTTAATTTCAGCATCTTTTTTTGGTTTTAAAACTGTCTACAATTTTTTTGATACTCCTGCCTTCAAGAAGTGAAGCCTTGATGTGAGGTTAATTTAATGACTTACCTCTAACAAAAAGAATTATTTGGAAGCAACAATGTACGACTTTAGAGACTAGATCATAAAAAGCTCTGCCTCTCTGGGATTGTTCGAACAGTGGAGCGTGGACTGTCAAGTTGCTAGGATACTCGAGCAACCTATGAAGAGATTCAGGTGTGAAGAACTGAGGCTTCTTGCTACAGCCAATGAGGAGTTGGGACATTTGCTAACAGGGATAAGGGTAGGCAATTTTAGAAATACATCTCCCAGTCTCACACAAACCATCAAATGACAGCTGTCCTGGCTGAAAACATGACAGCAACCTTTTGAGAGATCCTGAGCCAGAACCACCCAGAGAAGCTGCTCCTGAATTCCTGATCCACAGAAATAATGGATAATAAATGCTTGCCATTTAGAACCACTAAATGTTAGGGCAACTTGTTAAGCAGCAGTAGGGAAGTAATACAGTGTCATCCAACTTAATAGTCTAATGCAATGAAGATTAATTTTTCTATTGTCTGCAATAGCTGTCATTTCCTACTGGTTTTTAAAGTAATACTAACTTTAGCATTGTATCACAAGAAGTATCTGATTTAGTAACTTCAGTTAAAAAGAAAAAAGGATGGAAGTGAGCATTTTGGTTTGTGAAGATTCCATATACATTTAAATTGGAATCACATTAGAGCAATATGATTTTGGAATTTTGGCCATCCTTCACAAGAAAAACAATGGCCAGTGGTGAGAATTATTTTGAGAGCCAAATAAGTATATACAGGCACAAATAATAAAAATAACTGTTGTTGTTGTTGTTAGTGCCATCGAGTCAGCTCTGACTTATAGCCACCCCATGTAAAACAGAACAAAACACTGTTCGGTCCTGTGCTAGTCGTACAATCCTTGCTATACCTGATCTCATCATTGCAGCCACTGAATTAATCCATCTCATTAAAGGTCTTCCCCCATTTAGTTGACCCTCCACTTTACTAAGCATGATATCTGTGGTAGTTAATGTTTTGTGTCAGCTTTGCTGGGCCTGGTTGAGTGACTGGGCAGCTAGTGGTAGCTATTTCCTATGATGAGACTGGCAATCAGCTCCTCGGTGGGATCTATTACAGGCAGCTGAGAAGCTGCTTTAGGGATGTGGTCTATTTCTCATATAGAAGAAGCAGTTTTGTGAATGGTCTCTAGCTTATGGCACGCTTGAACCTTGCATGTAGCCAAATTGTTTTTCAGCAGCCTACCATGCTCTACTGATTGTGAGACATTCAGTAGACTTGAATCAGTGGCCTGCTGTATTGTTTGGTAACATTGGGACTGTGTCTTTTTGCTTATTGACCTTGGGTTTTTCAGCCTCAGCAGTCAGCCATCTTCTGAGAGAAGAGAAGCCTCTAGTTTCAGTGGACCGGGAGCAAGAGGGAGAGCTGAGGCACAAGGTCAAGGGTCTTCACCCAGCCCCTAAAGCCTGGCACTTTGAACTTGGACTTAAAGCCTCAAAAATTGTTAGAAAATAAACTGTTTGTTGAAGCCATCCTATTTGTGGTATATTCCTGTCAGAGCAGCAGTGGGTAACCAAAACAATATCCTTCTCTAGGGAATGGTCTCTTCTGACAACATGATCAAAGTAGGTCAGATGATGTCTGGCCATTCTCACTTCCAATGAAGCATTCCAGCTGCACTTCTTCCAAGACAGATTTGTTAGCTCTTTTGTCAGTCCATGGCAGTCCACTCTTCACCAACACCACAACACCACAACTCAAAATCATCAACTCTTCTTCTGTCTTCCTTATTCATTGTATAGAATTCACATGGATATAAGACAATTGGAAACACCGTGGTAGGGGTTCGATTTCACTTTGGTCTTCAAAGTGACTATCTTTGGTCCTTAACACTTTAAAGATTTCTTTTGCAATAGATTTCCTAAATGAAATACATTGTTTGAGTTCTTGACTGCTGTGTCTTCTGGGCATTGCTTTTGGACCCAAGCAAAATTAAATTCTTGACAATTTCATTTTTTTCTCCATTTATCATGATGTTAGTTATAGGTCCAGTTGTAGGATTTTTGTTTTCTTTATGTTAAGGTGTAAACCATACTGAAGGCTGTAGTCTTTGATCTTCATTATTAAACGCTTCATTGGATAAGATTGTGTTATTTGCATATCTCACGTGGTTAACGAATCTTTCTCCAACCCTGATGCTGCATGCTTCATATATGTTACAATATGTGATTTCATGCTGATACATTATAATTAACTAAGTTCTTTGCTTTCATTCTTTCTTTTTTTCCTATTGTGCTTTGGGTACAAATTCACAGTGCAAAAATTTGTTTTACATTCAAAAGTCCGTGTACATTTGATTTCACACCCCAATTGCAATCCTCAACCATAACACACTCTCCTCCCCTCCCACCCCTATGACCTCCCCCCTTCTGTGTCCTTCTTAAGTATGCACTCATCTGTCCAGCTTTCCCTCCATGTGAATGCTGCCCCTCTGGTGCCCCATGATCAATTGCTCTGAGAGGTGTATCTCCCCAGAGTAGGTGGGTGCATCACCCTGAGTTGGGTGTTCTGCATGTAAGTCCTTCTATTGTTGTGCTGAGAGGCAATCCTTGGGAGTGAATCTAAACCTAAGCCCGAAGGGTATCCCAGGGCCATAGTCTTGAGGGTCTCACCAGACTCCACCCTACCAGTAGTTCTGGTCATTTTTGTGTTTTTGAATTTTTTTCCACATTTTTTTCTCCCACTCTATCCAGGACCTCCAGTTTTGATCCCTTCCAGAGTGGTTGGCATTGGTAGCTGGGCACCATCTAGTTCTTCTGGTCTCAAGGTCCATCATATTCTTGGACTAATTGTTTCCAAATGCCATTGATTTTCTTCAGAGTTTTTTGCTTCATATAAGAGGAGACCAGGAGCTCTGGTAGCATAATGGCTAAAGCACTTGACTGCTAACCAGAAGGCTGGCGGTTCAAACCCACCAGCCACTCCTCGGAAGGAAGGTTGGGCAATCCTAC
>NW_006921813.1:521899-523299 GCF_000298275.1 Orycteropus afer afer | reverse complement strand
ATGGCAGTGAATTTTTTTTTTTTTTTTGGTGAGTATCTATGCAAAATTATCTTCAGCTAAATCTATCCTTGGCTTAGGTAGGGTACATTCCTGTTCACTGACCCCCACCTGATTTTCTTAGTTGTCTATGCATTTATCTGTAGCCTGGTGTTTGGTGTTAGTGCTAATGCAGTACTATTGTGCATATACTGGTTTTAGCCTTTGTTGTCCATATTTTAGGTGCATGTTTCAATGTCTTTCCTTTCCCCAATGTCATCATGCTGGTCACAAATGCTTTCCATTCTGTCCCTACCCTCACCCAAATCAACATGTGACCCCCAACTAGTCTGAAGTTTTCCTTCCCCTTCCCTTGCATCCCCAGTAACCTACAAAGTGAGTTCCCTTCCCTAAGTAAACTCTTCCTTGATGTTTTACAGTAATGGGCTAATACAATACTTGTCCTTCTGCAATTGACTTATATCACTCAGCATAATGTCCTCCAAATTCATCCATGCTTTAACTAAAGTTCTTGCTTTATGCGTTTTTTTTTTTTCTAGTGTCCTTTTTCTGTGCATGATCTCCAGCTCACTGATTGACCTACAGTTTGAATTTGCCAGCACTCTACACTCAAGTGAGCCAATTCCTTAAAATACTCTTTCTTTCTCTCTCTCTTCTGTCAATATCCCATCTATCATCTGTCAGCCCTGGTGGTATAGTTCCTAAGGCATTTGACTGCTAACCAGAAGGCTGGCAGTTTAAACCTACCAGCCATTCCTTGGAAGGACGGTTGGGCAATCTATCTACTCCCGTAGAGATACTGCTTTGAAAACCCAAGGAAGGGTCACTGCTCAATGGCAGTGAGTTTTTTTTTTTTTTTTTTTTTAATCACCTATCTATCTATCATCTGTCTATCATCTATAACCTTACTGATATTGTTTCACTAGAGAATCTTGACTTAGACATTCAAGTTCAGCTTTTCTTTCTGTATGTACTTATTATTACTATTTTAAAGTCAGTTGTGCATATGCTTAGGAGTGCAATTATTATTCATTTGGTAAAATTGTTTAACTTTGTAAGAACTTTTTAGTTTTGTGTTTTTCACAAATTATTTTCCAAAGTGGCTGTACCTACTTTCTTTCCCACCAGCAAATATTGAGAGTTGCTGATCTTCCGAATTCTCTCCAATTATTGATATGGCCAACTTTTTGGATATAAGCCATTTATCAGGGATCCAGGTGTGTAGTAGAATCTTATTATTGTTTTAACTTTTAATTACCTAACAAAAAAATATGCTGAAATCTTTTTTAATATATATGCCTTTTATCATATATATATATATTTAAAGACAATATAAGAGGTGAGGTGTTTGTTTAGAACTTTTGGCAGTTATATTTATTGGAGTGTATTTTGTTGTTGTTGTT
>NW_006921813.1:519070-521054 GCF_000298275.1 Orycteropus afer afer | reverse complement strand
TTACATAATGTTTTTTCTGTGTATTTTCACAGTATTTATTAATTGCTGAGATAATTTTAACATATACTTTATTTGATATTCCTTCTTCTAAGAAATGGAGATTAATTTATCTTCCCTTGAATGTGGGTTGTACTTGGGGACCATCTTTTATTGAAAAGAGTATGAAAAAGGAAAACCAGCAGTTTTATGGTAGAGAAATGTGGCAGAAAACCTTTAACCAAATCATTAAAATTAACATTACAAGGGATAAAATAATGTTATCATGTATGTCTGGTATGTTGAAATGTGGAAGGAATCTCACCTCTATGTATTTTTTCAAAAATTCTATAGCCCCAGATTAATCAGGAGAAATATTAGACAAACCCAAAATGAAGGACCATCTATAAAATACTTAATTATCTTCAAAAATGATCAAGTCATCAAAAATATGGAAAGTCTTATTAACTGTCATAGATTGGTGGCTAAACATAAGAGATACCCAGAATGGGATCTTTGAAAAGGAAAAAGTAAAATAATAGAAAAATTTGTGAAATCTATATCAGATTTAATTATTAATATCATCAATTTTAATTTCTTACTGTTGTGAAAGTACCATAATTGTATAACTATTAACATTAGGAAGCTAATTGAAGTTTATATGGAAATTTTCTGCATCATTAGTACAACTATTCTGTAAATCTAAATTTTAAAAAAAGGTTAAAAAAGTATTTTATTTATTCATTTTTAAAATTTTTATTTTGATTTGGATGAAACTTTACAGAACACATTAATTTCCCATACAGTGGTTCATACACATTTTGTTTCACAACACTGCTTGCAATTTCCCACAATGTAACAGCTCTCTTCCCATTTCTACCCTGTTGTTACTTCTTCTCTGGGTCCTTCTTTCCTATGCATTCCTGGCCCATGAGCTATCTCTCTGTGCAAATACTGCTCTTCTGTTCTCCCATGATTGATCATTTTAAGGAGTATATCTACCTGATATAAATGTTCACCCTGTAGGCCTATTGTTTGACATGGAAGCCAGACCTGAGTGGCATCTAGGGGCCATAGTCTCAGGGGTCTCACTAGACTATACCAGACTAGTAAATCTGGCCATTTTATGATTCTGAGTTTAAAATTATTATTTTTAGATTGATTTTAATAGATACCCTGTCTATACCTCTTTAGGTCTATAATCTCTTGTAGAAAAAATGCAGAAAGAAAGTGGTTCACTGACTTTACTAATGGAAATCCTGTGAATCATGTATGACCAGAGTTTTCTATAATGTGTAATGGAAGTTAACACAGTTAATACTTGAGGTCAAAAATCAAATGAACAAGTAACAAATATTTCTGATTTATTTCATGACAGGCCAAAAAACCTCATCTAGTCAAATGAAATATTCACAAATATTTCTGATTTAAGTAATTGATTTGACATATTAAAACAAACAAACAAACAGACATCTAATTGGGAGCTCTGGTGGCACAGTGCCCAAGACATGTGACTGCTTTCCAGAAGGCTGGTGGTTCAAACCCAGCAGGCACTCCTCAGAAGGAAGGTTGAGCAATCTATTTATGTAGTGATACCACCTCAGAAACCCAAGGAGGGGTCGCAATGAGTTAGATCCAACTCAATGGCAGTGAGTTTGTTTTTTTTTGGTTTAATTCTGAGCATGAAAATAACCTAAATTTTAGTTGAATTTTACCAAAAGATCTAAGATACTTAATATTGAATCAACTGATCTACTTTTCACAAGTGTGAATATTAGTTTTTTATGTTCATTGAAAACACTGTATCTTTCCAACTTTGTAATTAAATAAGAGCTACAGAATGTCATAATGTATATGAACCACCAAGAAATAAACAAGAAAAAGAAAAACAGCTCCTCAACAATAGGGAAAAAATATAAATGGCAATCCAGAAAAGAAGATGGTGTAACCCAGAAATAGATCCATCGACCTATGGTCAGCTGATCTTTGACAAAGGAATTAAATCCAT
>NW_006921813.1:512046-516701 GCF_000298275.1 Orycteropus afer afer | reverse complement strand
CACTAGTAATCTGGGAATGAGAAACTAAGTACAATAAAATGCTCATTCACAATAATCAAAGTGCCAATAAATTAAAGATTCTGTCAATAGTATATATTGTTAAAAAGGCTAAGCCACAAGCACTTTTATTATTTCTTGAATAATTGTCTTTGGCAGCACTACTTTGAAGTGCAATTTGCCAATGTCTTAGAAAGTTGAAAATGCAGCTATAAGACAATAAAATAAAATAATATATAGGTATGTACCATAGAAAGGAGGAGCTCTGATGGCATAGTGGTTAAGTAATCAGCTGCTAACCTAAATGTAGGTGATTCAGATCAACTAGATGCTCTTTAAGGAGCTCTGGTGGAGTAGTGCCTAAAGCCTTAGATTGCTAACCAGAAGGTTGACAGTTCAAACCCACCACCTTGTCTATGAAACAAAGACTGGGCAATCTACTTCCACAATGATTTACTGCCTCAGAAACCCATAGGAGGTCACTCTGAATTAGAATCAACTCAATGGCAGTAAGGTTTTTTTTTTTTTTTTTGTTTTAGATGCTGTTTGGGAGAAAAATAAGACTGAAAGTCTGCTTCCGTAAGATTACATCCTTGGAAACCAATCTACTCTGTCCCACAGGCCCTCTACCCAAGGGCAATGGATTTGGGTTTGTTTTTTTGCTATTTTACCCTCGAAGACTTTGATATATATGCACAGGGGGTATTTAGTAGATGCTGTTGATGCCCTCCTTCATGTCCTTTTGGCACCTGATTCATCTGCTGTTTCAATAAATGGCATCCTACCTGCTACCAGCCTCTATGTAGCCTCATGTGCTTGGATTTCTCTTCTGTTTCTGGGAACAAATGAGACAGAAATGATGGCCCAGGAGCACTCAGAGGATGACTGAATTAACATGGCTGAGAGCAATCCTCAACATACATGACAGATGTGAATATACGTTTCAGCTTCCTTGTAATTTGGTAGAATACTTCTGAAGCATGTTCCACATAATCTCTAACAGGATTATGTCCTAGTTGCTCAATGTGGTAATCGAATTTGTTAATATATTCTTTATTGACCATTCTCTCTTCCCTGTTTCCTTTTCTCTCTTTCTTCATTTGTGGTGACTGAGATCATCTAACAAATAAATTACCTGCTCCATAATCCTTGATGCAGTTAGATTTTCTTTTGGCGGACACTCTACCTAAAATAGGGTATATGAATGTTCGTTGCAGCAAGGTACATAGAAAATTGGAAGAACTGAGGCTGTTTTCATTCTTTTATTTCTTTATACTATTTTAGCAAAATGAGTGAAGGATTTTCTTTCCTATCTCGAAAAAAGAAGAGCATGTATTAGTTAATAACTCTGAATATGAGAAATTACTTCTATAACTCAGTTTATAATAACAACTTCTATGGAGTCTATATAGAGAGTATCACTGTAATAGATAGGTGTTTGGTGAGTACTGACTCATAGCAACTCTATAAACAACAGAATGAAACTCTGCCTAGTCCTGCATCTTCCCAATCATTGCGAGCCCAGGGCTGCAGCCACTGTGTCAATCTCTCTCATTGAAAGTCTTCCTTTTTTTGGTTGACCCTCTACTTTACTAAGTTTCATGTTCTTTTCCAGGGACTGGTCCCGCCTGATAACATGTTCAAAGTATGTAAGACAAAGTCTTGCCATCCTTGCTTGAAAGCACCATTCTTGCAGTACTTTACCAGATATCCATTTATTTCCTCACTCTTATGACAGCCCACAGCATATTCATTATTTTTCCAATACCATAATCAATTATTCTTTGGTCTTCCTAATTCAGTGCCCAGATTTTGAATAAATATGAAGCAATTGAAAACATTATGACTTGGATCAGGTGCATCTTAGTCCTCAAAATGACATCTTTGCTTTTTAACACTTTAAAGAGATCTTCTGTGGCAAATTTGCCCAATGTAATCAGTTGTTTAATTTCTTGACTGTTGCTTCCATGGACATTGGTTGTAGATACAACTAAAATTAAATTTTTTAGAACTTCAATATTTTTCCTTTATCATTATGTTACTCACTAGTGTATTGCCAATTGTGGGAACTTTTGTTTTCTTTATGTTAAGATGTAACCCATATTAAAGGCTGTCTTTGATCTTCATCAATAAGTTCTTCCACTGTTTTTTCACTTTCAGCAATCACGGTTGTGTCTTCTGCACATACCAGGTTGTTAAAGAATCTTCCTCCAATCTCTATGTCGTATTGTTCTTCATGTATTCCAACTTCTCTTTTTTTTTTTTTTTTTCCTTTGGTAATCTGGTAGGTAAACATTTTGCCTCTTGGCTTAATTAACATAACATTTTTTTTTTTTTTGCTCAGCATATAGATTGACTAAGTATGGTGAAAGGATACAACCTTCATTGAGAAATTTCCTGGTTTTAAACCATACAGTCTCTCTTTTTTCTGGTTGAAGCCCTGCCTCTAGATCTATGTAAAAGTTCCACATGTACACAATTAAACACTCTAGCATTCACATTCTTCATGATGTTATCTATAATTTGTTATGATCCACATGGTTGAATGCCTTTGCATAGTCAATACAACACAGGTAAAACATGTTTCTAGTATTCTATGATTTCAGCTTGAATTCCTGGCAGTACCCTGTTAATGTACTGGTACAATCATTTCTGAATTATCTTCAGCAAATTTTACTTTCATGTGATATTAATGATAAAAACCAAACTAATTGCCAGAGTCATTTCCGACTCACAGCAACCCTTCCTTGGGTTTCCAAGGAAGTATCTCTATGGAAGTAGATTGCCCAGTCTTCCTTCTGAGGAGCAGCTGGTGGGTTTGAACAGCCAGCCTTCTGGTTAGCAGTCAAATGCCTAAGGCACTATGCCACCAGAGCTCCTGATATTAATGATATTGTTTGATAATTTCTACATTCTGTTGGAATATAGAAATTTCTTTGGAAAGAGCACAAATATAGATCTTTTCCAGCAGGTTGGCAAAGTAGCTATCTTTCAAATTTCTTGGCAAAGATGAGTGAATTGTTTCATCTTTGTATCCATTTGTTGAAATACCTCAATTGGTATTTCATCAATTTCAGGACCCTTATATTTTTTCAATACTTTCAGTGTAGATTGGAATTCTTCCTTCAGTACCATAGGTTCTTGATCTTATATTGTCTTCTGAAATGTTTAAACACAGACCAATTCCTTTTGGTACAGTAACTCTGTGTAACCCTTCCATCTTCTTTTGATGCTTTCTGCATTGTTCTATATTTTGCCCGTAAAAATACCTATTGTCATCATGTCGATTCTGACTCTCAGTGACTCTTTAAGAAAGAGTAGAATTTCCCCATAGGATTTTCCAGATTGTAAATCCTCACAGAAGCACACTGCCTAATCTTTCTCATGTAAACAGGCTAGTGGGTTTGAACCATTGACAGTTTGGTTAGCAGCCGAATGCTTTAAATATTATGCCATCAGAGTCATTTATTTTTGCCCACTGTTGTTGTTGTTATGTGCCGTCGAGTCAGACCTGACTCATAGTGACCTCTCCTTGGCTTTCCGAGGTGGTAGCACTATGGAAGTAGATTGCCCAACCTTCCTTCCGAAGAGTGGCTGGTGGGTTTGAACTGCAAGCATTCTGGTTAGCAGTCAAATGCTTAGACATTACGCTACCAGAGCTCCTATTCTGTAACTTTATGCTTGAATTTTTTGTTCAGATCTTTCAGCTTGAGAAATGGCAAATTCATTCTTCCAGTTTGGTTTCTAACTCCAGGTATTTGCACATTTCTTTTACAATATTTTACTTCATCATTTTGGGTCACCATTTGAAATCTTCTGTTCAGAAATTTTACTTCATCATGTCTTCTGTTCATTTTAGCTACTCTGAGTTCAATAGCAAGTTTCAGAGTCTCTTCTGATGCATATTTCGGTCCTTTCTTTCTTTCCTGCCTTTTCAATGCCTTTTTTTTTTTTCCCCTCCATGTATGATGTCTTTAATGTCATCTTACAACTCATCTGGTCTTCAGGGACTGGTGTTCCATGCATCAAATCTATTTTTCATATGGTCTCTAAATTCAAGTGGAATTTATTCACTATCATATTTAGCTCCTTTGGATTTCCTAATTTTCTTCAGTTTCAACTTGGACATTTGTAAGAGCAGTTGGTAGCCTCTTCCACCATCATCTCCTGGCCTTGCCCTGACTGACGATGTTGAGCTTTTCCATCATCTACATCCACATCGGTAACCAGTTAGATTCCTGAATATTCTGTCTGTGAGGTCCACATGTGTAGTTATCATTATCATGTTGAAAAAAGGTATTTTCAATGAATAAATCCATGATCTTGCCAATTTCTATCATGCACAAAATCATTTCAATCACAAAGCCATATTTTCCAGCTTTCAGTCCTTCTTATTTTTTTCCAATTTCACATGCCAATCATCAATAATTATCAATGCACCTTGATTGCATATTTGATGAATTTGAGACTGCAGATGTTGGTAAAAATCTTCACTTTTTTCATATTTGGCATTAGTAGTGAGCATGTAAATTTGGATAATAGTTGCATTAACTGCTCTTCCTTGTAGGTCTATGGTTATTATTCAGTCACTGACAGTGTTGTACCTCAGGATAGATCTTGCTGTTGTTGTTGTTGTTAAGTGCTGTCGAGTCGTTTCC
>NW_006921813.1:503474-507641 GCF_000298275.1 Orycteropus afer afer | reverse complement strand
ATTTAGATCGACTCTGTTTTTAGGACACAGTTTCTAACAGTCATATTTTGGGTACTTACAAATTTGAGTGGTTCATCCTCTGGCATTATATACCAGATAATATTTCACCACTATTCATAGAATTTTCACAGGTTAATTGTTTTGGAAGTAGATCATCAGTTCCTCCTTCCTAGTTTGTCTTAGTCTGGAAGATCAACAAAATGGCACAGTCTTGATGTTACCAAACCATATGACAGGACTTTAATTCAAATCCCTTAAAAGTCCCAAGATTGGCAGAGCATGGCAGTCTGCTAAACAACGACTTGGCTATATGCAGGGTTCAAGCATGCTGTAAGCTAGAGACTATTCCCAAAGCTGTTTTTTGTATAGGGGAAGCAGACTGCATACCCAAAGGCAGCTACTCAGCTGCTCACAGTAGATTGCACCCTGGAGTTGATTACCAGTCTCATCATGGGGAATACTACATTCAGCTGCCCAGCCGCTCAACCAGGACTAGCCAAGTTGACACACAAACTTAATCACCATATATCTGTTCTCTTGGCTCTCATGTCTTTAGGATATATACCTACTAATGGAATTGCTGAGACAAATGCTATTTCTAATTCCAAATTTTAAGGAATTGGAATACTGCTTTTCACAGTGGTTGTATCATTTGACAGTACCACCAGCAGTGTAGGAGAGTCCCAATCTCTCCACATTCTGGCCAGCATTTTTTTTATTTTCTTTCTTGTTGAACTTTGCTACTAGTGCTGGGCCAAGATGGTATCTCATTATTGTTTTGATTTGCATCTCTCTAATGAGTAATGACCATGAACATTTCTTCATGTGTTTGTTGGCCACCTGAATATCCTCTTTGTTTAAGTGGTCTATTCATGTCTTCTGTCTATTTTTTAATTGGATTATTTGTCTTTTTGTTGTTGAGGTGTTGGATTTTTCTATAAATTTTAGAGATAAGTCTCTTGTCAGAAATGTCATTGCTGAATTTTTTTTCCCATTCTGTAAGTTCTTTTTTGACTCTTTTGGAGAAGTCTTTGGGAGTACATAACAACTTAATTTTTAGAAGGCCCCATTCATCTAGTTAAGGAGCTCTGATGGTATAGTGGCTAAGGCATTTAACTGCTAACCAGAAAGTCTGGTGGTTCAAACCCACCAGCCACTCCTCAGAAGGAAGATAGGACAATCTACTTCCATAGTGATAATGCCTCAGAAACCCAGGGAGGGGTCACTGAGTCGGATCCAACTCGATGACAGTGCATTTGGTTTGTTTGGTATTTGTCTACTTGATCTTCTGCTGTTTGTGCGTTTTGGGTTATACTTGTTAGTCTATGTATGCCATATATTAGGATCCCTAAATTTGCCCCTAATTTTTCCTTGAGGAACTTTATAGTTTTAGGTTTAAGTCATTGATCCATGTGGAGTTAGTTTTTGTATATGGTATGAGGTACAGATCTTGTTTCATTTTCCAACAAATGGATATCCGGTTTTTCAGCACCATCTGTTAAGCAGAAAATCTCTTCCCCATTTAATGGTTTTCAGCCCTTTGTCAAAGATCAGCTGACCATAAGTCAATGGATCTATTTCTGGGTTCTCAATTCTCTTTGAAAATTGGTCTGTGTGTCTGACATTGTACCAATACCAGGCAGTTTTGACTACTGTGGCTGTGTAGTAGGTTTTGGTATCTGGGAGACTGAGAACCCTACATTGTTTTCCTTCAATAGTGCTTTCTTATCCTAGGTCTCTTTCCTTTCCATACAAAGTTAATGATTGGTTTTTCCATGTCCTTAAAAAATGTTGATGGGGCCTGGATTCGGATTGCATTGAAAGTATAGATTGCTTTGGGCAGAATTGACATTTTCATAATGTCCGATCTTCCGATCCACAAGCATGAAATGTTCTCTCATTTATGTAGATAACTTAAGTTTCTTCAAGTAGTTTTTTTTGTAGTTTTCCTTGTACAGGTCTTTTGTGTCCCTGGTAAGATTTATTCCCAAGTATTTTAATATTTTTTGGTAGCTATTGTAAATAGTATTATTTCCTTATTTCTTTTTCAGCAATCACTTTGTTGGTGCAGAAGAATCTAACTGATTTTTGGACGTTGGTCTTGTATCCCGCCACCATGCCAAATCTCTCAATTAGTTCCAGTAGTTCTTTTGCTGAGTCTCTTGGGTTTTCTAGGTATAGGATCCTATCATCAGCAAATAGGGATAGTTTGACTTCTTCCTTCCCAGTTTGCATGCCTTTGATTTCCCTTTCTTGCCTTATTCCCCTGGCTAGGATTTCCAATACAATGTTGAATAGAAGTGGTGACAGAGGACATCCTTGTCTGGTTCCTGTTCACAAGAGGAATGTTTTCAGTCTCTCTCCATTGAGAATAATGTTGGCTGTTGGTTTTGCATATATACCCTTTATTATGTTGAGGAATAACCCTTCTATTTCTATTTTGCTGAGAGTTTTTATCAAGAAAAGGTGTTGGATTTAATCAAATGGCTTTTCTACATTGATTTATATGATCATTTCATGTTTTTTCCTTTGTTTCATTTGTTTGGTGGATAATGTTGATTGTTTTTCTAATGTTGACCCATCCCTGCATACCTAATATGAAACTCTCCTGGTCATAATGTATTATTTTTTGGATATGTTGTTGGACTCTATTGGATAGGATTTTGTTGAATATTTTTGCATCTATATTCATGAGGTGTATTGGTTTGTAGTTTTCCTTTTTAGTGATGTCTTTGCCTGGTTTAGGTATCATGGTTATGCTTGCTTCATAAAATGAATTTGGGAGGATTCCAGCTTTTTCAGGAGCTCTGGTGGTATAGTGCCTAAGGCATTTAACTGCTAACCAGAAGGCTGATTTTTCAAACCCATTAGCTGCTCCTCAGAAGGAAGATTGGGTAATGTGCTTCTATAGTGATACCACCTCGGAAACCCAAGGAGCAGTTGGTATGAGTCTGATCCTACTCGATGGCTTGCTTCATAAAATGAATTTGGGAGCATTTTATCCTTTTCAATGTGCTGGAATAGTTTGAGTAGGATTGGTGTCAGTTCTTCTCTGAACGTTTGGTAGAATTCTTTGGTGAAACTATCTGGACCAGGACTTTTTTTGTTGGTAATTTTTTTATGACCTGTTCAATTTCTTCTTTTGGTATGTGTCTGTTCAACTTTTCTACCTCATTTTTGTTAGTTTAGGAAAATAGTGTGTTTCTAGAAATCTGTCCATTTATTCTGGATTTTCAAATATTTTGGAGTATAGTTCTTCATATTTCAGTTTGTTCTGTTGTGATGTCACCCAATTCATTTCTTATTTGTGTTATTTGTATTCTCTTGCTCTTTTCCTTAGTTAAATTTGCCAGTGGTTTATCATTTTATTAATCTTTTCAAAAACAACTTCAAGTCTTGTTGATTTTTTCTATTGTCTTTCTATTTTTCTATTTTCATTTATTTCTGCTCGAATCTTTATTATTTCTTTTCTTCTGGTGACTGTAGGCTTTTTTTTTTTTTTCCCGTTCTTTTTCTAATTGTTGGAGATGTTGATTTAAAGTGTTGATTTTCTCTCTTCTTTTTTCATGTTTGCATTTATTCCTATGAATTGGCCTCTGATCACTGCTTTGCTGTGTCTCAAAGATTTTGATATGTTGTGTTTTCATTCTCGTTTGAATCAAGGACATTTTTAAGTTCATTTTTTATTTCTTCTATTACCCAGTTGTCCTTAAGGAGAGTGTTGTTCAGTTTCCATGTGTTTGCTCTTTTCTGTAGATCTTCCTATTGTTGATTTCTAATTCTATAGCATTGTGATCTGAGAAGATGCTTTGCAGTATTTCAGTGTTTTTAAATTTCTCATGGCTTGCTTTATGGCCTAACATGTGGTCTATCATGAAGAATGTTCTATGCTCACTGAAAAGAATGTTTCCACAACAAATGTTGGGTGAAGTGCTCTTTAGGTGTCTATAAGGGCAAGTTGGTGGATTGTATTGTTTAGTTCTTCTGCGTCTTTGTTGAGTTTCTTTCCAGTTGTTCTATCCATGATTGAACGTGGTGTATTAAAGTCTTCTAGCATGACAGCCACTCCTCAGAAGGAAGGTTGGGCAATCCTACTTCCGTAGTGATACTGCCTCGGAAACCCAAGGAGGGATCGCTATGAGTTGGGGCCGACTCGACGGCACATAA
>NW_006921813.1:491029-500964 GCF_000298275.1 Orycteropus afer afer | reverse complement strand
TAGGTTATTCCTTTTGATGGTATCCCACATGAATCTTAGGCTTTCCTCATTTTGTTTTGATCTTTTTTCTGATTGACCCCTTTCCAAAGCATTCAGGTATTTGTCTTCAATCTCATTAGTTCTGTCTTCCATTGATTTGATCTACTCTTTGTCCTTTCAATGTGTTATCTATTTCTGAAAATGTAGTATTACTCTTCTGGATTTCTATCTGTAGATTTTGTATCATATGTAATGTTTTATTTATTTTGTCCTATTGTTCTTGTATTTTCTTCTGAAATTGTTCTAGAGTTTCATCTGTGTTTTCCTTAATTTTGTCAGTGTGTTCTTGATCTGTCTCTCAATCCATTGAAGGTACCTAAATAAAATTCTTTGAATTCATTATCAAGATGTTCCAGTGTTGCTTCTTCCTCAGTGGTGTGTTCTGGGTATGTATCCTGTTCCCTTGTTTCTACTGCTTTATCTTGCTTCTTTGTGTGGACTGTGATGGTCTCTTGTCTCCAGGACTTCTGACTTTGTTGTATTTGCATTTAATTGGTGATTGTATGTTGGAGTGATTCACCTAAGATTTTCCTTTTTTTTTTTTTTTTGGATGTATCTGAGTAAGCAGGATACTTTGCTCCTCTATTCACTATTTGGTAGCACTGATGCACACACAACCTTTCTCCTGGTGGTGTGATGGGGAATGAGAGTGGGTTTACAGATCTCTGTTAACTGTTTGTGAAGAGCAATTAAGGGTAAGTCAGGCTCTTACTGTTGGTTGTGTATTGTTGGCCAGTTGGTGCCAAAGGAAGTGGTGGCTTTCACTCAGTAAGTGGAGCTGCAGAATATCTGGGTGTGGTTGGGTCGTATGAGCAAATTTTGTCTCTCCCACTCAGTTAGGCAAGTCAACAATCAAAAAACTAGCAAAAAAATAAAAGCAAATGACAAAAAATACAAACCACATAACATACAGGAACAATCAACAAAAAGAGAAAAAAGAAAAAGAAAATGAAAAAAAAAACAAAAAGAAGAAGAAAGGCAATAAATGAAAGAAAATATTTAAGGAAATAGTTTAAAATCTCAAAAGAAATATGAGTAGAAAAGAAGGAAAGAAAACAATATATGGAGAGGGAAGAATAAGAGAAAAGCGGTAGAGTAGGAGAAAAATGAAGAAAATATTGGGAAAAAAATGTAAAAAGACAAACAAGGAATGGGGCCAACCACAAGAAAGAAAAAAATAGGAACTAGGGAAAGAGGAGAGAAGAAAAGCCAAAAAGTAGAACCTAGGAAGGGAAGAAGAAAGAATAAGAATGAAAAAAATAAAATTAAAACAAACAAGCTGGGGAAAAAAAAAAAAAAAACCCTCTGGGTAGGGCTCCCAGGCTCCCTCAGAGCCTACTGACTGAAATGGAATTCCTGCTGGCCCAGAAAGTGGGTGTGAGTGAGGGATGGCTAAACTTTCTTTTAGCACAAGGGTGTGAGTTATAAGAGTAACAATTGGAATATTGTACCTTTCCAATCTTCAGTGTCTGGTATGTCCTTGCTGTCCCTTATAAGTGTAGTCTTTTCTTAGGTCCTTGAAATCTGAGAGAATGCTGTTGCTTTAAATATCTAAAATGGTGGAACTGCTTGTAAACAGTCAAAATGGCTGTGCCCTCCTTACAGCCAAATGTCCATAGCTCAGCCTGTCTTCCTCTTCGCTACTTCTTCTTTCATTCATCAGTCACAAGTGTAGTCCTCCATGCAGCCCCTGGCTAGCAATGATAATTTTCAGGTTAATCCTTAGGTCCTAACACCACTTGGCAATATCCAAGCTGTCCATGCCATCAGGATCGCTGAAAGTCTGCACTTTGTATGTCTCCTTTTTCACTGTTTTCATGAAGATTCTTGTACTAGTTGGAGTGTAGTCCTCTTCTGTATTCTTCCTTTCAAATCAGGACTCCAGAATTATTTTCCATATCTGTGTTAATTAGTTTCTCTTTTCTTTGTTGAAGAGCTTCTGTGTAGTTTGTCTATCTGTTCTGCCATTTACCAGAACTCCTCCGTACTTTATATTCTTATAATGTTGCACAATATAACTAAAGGTGCTACACACAAAATGCTAAACATATTTCTTCTCTGCTTCTGGGATTATATAATTACTCTTCCTGGTAACCTAGCCCAGCAATAACTCAAACAGACAACTGTACACAATGATCTGTATGTTATCTGATAGATTGATAGATGCTCTCTAATTCCCTCTTTTTTAATTGACATAAATATATACATACATATAACATACCATTTGCCAATTTACCAACTTTAATGTATACAATTTAGTGACATTAATTATATGAATCACGTTGTGTGACCATCACATATCTATTACGAAGCTTCCACCATCTTTATGATTTTTTTTTTTTTTCTTAAAATATAGAAACCCTTTCTCAATATATGTCGTATCATATAGGTAGCTATTTTAAAATAAAGTGGTTTTTTTTGTTTCTTCTGTTTGTTATTGTTGTGATATTTTGGTACTTTTGTACAGGGAACAGGATGCAAAAGTGAAAAATCAGTCATATGACATTAATTTCACCTTTTGGGATTAGTTGTTACTGTTGTTGAATAGTTGAGAGAGACTATGTTTGGAAAAAAAAAATATATGATGAGAAAAATTCAATGTTTATCATACTGAGCAACTGTAAATGAGATATCATAATCATTCTAATTACTTTATTACTTTGAGAATTTTATTTTTTCTTATTTTTGAATGCAGTTCTTCCAGAAATTTTTTGTTTTATTACTATTTCTATCTTTGAGGTTATTCCCTATTCTACAGAATAAGAAGACAGTTGTTGTTACATGCTGTCGAGTCGGCCCCAACTCATAGCAACCCCTCCTTGGGTTGCCAAGGCCACATCACTATGGAAACAGATTGCCCAATCTTCCTTCCCAGGAGTGGCTTGTGGGTTTGAACCGTCAGTCTTCTGATTAGCAGTCAAGTGCCTTAGGCACTATGCTACCAGAGCTGCTGAATAAGGCTAGAAGGTACATATCCTGAGCTTCTTTGCCAACACAAGTCCAATTATATTGTGCTGATGATCAAAAATTTCATGAGATTGATAACAGCAAAAACACTGTTTTCAGGTGGTAACCTAGGGCAAATCTGTGACCTTGGCACATGGCAGACATAGATTATTTTCCATAGATTTTGGGAACACTTTTAAGAATCAATATCTTACTTACAGTAGGCAACTGAAAGCATTGTTATTGGCTTCCTGAGGGACTTTCACAACAGAATTTCTTAAAAGTAGACTTTCTAACCTTCACAGCAGTTGCATCCATTGGCCTTTAGTTCTATGTATTAACCCTTTGTACATGGAGTAGTTATAGTAAGTAGTTTTGACTTTAATGACTATACTTTGGCCTATTGGGTAATGGATATCTGACATTCTTTGGTTGAGGTAGGAAATGTTCACACTTCAACAGAAAGAATACAAAAATCCTCAAAACTGGACCAAAAAGCAGCATAGTAAACAGAGAAAATATTGAACTTGTCAAGGGTTTCATTTTACTTGGATCTACAATCACTGTCCATGGAAGCAGTAGTCAAGAAATCAAATGATACATTGCATTAAGCAAATCTGTTGCAAAAAGAGAAAGGAAATAAAAAAATAATAGTAATAAAATTAAAAATTAAAAAAAAAAAAAACCTTCTTTAAAGTGTTAGAGCAAAGATGTCACCTTGAGGACTAAGGTGCACCTGACCCAAACTATGATATTTTTAATTTCTCATATGCATGTGAAAACTGGACAGTGAATAAGGAAGACCAAAGAAGAATTGATGCCTTTGTATTAGAATGTTGGCAAAAAATATTACGTATATATAGACTGCCAGAAGAATGAATAAATCTATCTTGGAAGAAGTAGAACCAGAGTCCTGTCTAGAAGTGAGAATGGCAAGACTTCATCTCACATAGTAACAACTGGGAGGATGGTGCAGGATGGGGCAGTATTTGTTCTGTTGCACATCGGTTCAGTATAAGTCAAAACTGACTCAGTGACATCTATCAGTATAAGTCAAAACTGACTCAGTGACATCTAACGACAACAGCCGTAGCCTACTGGATTAAGGATATTTGGCATTCTCTGGTGCTCCTAGGAA
This sequence comes from Orycteropus afer afer, assembly GCF_000298275.1. NCBI lineage: Eukaryota > Metazoa > Chordata > Mammalia > Tubulidentata > Orycteropodidae > Orycteropus > Orycteropus afer. The sequence continues at coordinate 496,841 of NW_006921813.1, read as the reverse complement.
ATTTTTCTGTATTGTTAATGATTTATATGGTTGTGTGAGAAAAAATCCAGATTTTTCTTGTTTTTTCAAAGTTGTACCTATTATTTTAACTATAAGCCTCCCATTATACCAAGGCTCTCATTGTTCTTTCTCATTGGTTAAAAAAATTCTTCTATATCATTTCACAATCTCTATGCTGATAGTTTTCATATTTCATTGTGTTAAAAAGTGAGCAAATAAGTAAAGAAATAAAATTAATATAATCGTAACATAGCTACATATATTGTTTCATTTCTTGATATTTGTTATTTTTACTATGAAGGGCACAAAGGAAATTTATTAAAAAAAAAAAAAAAACCCTAAACATCAAAATAATCTCAATGTTGGCAAAAGAGATATTATTATGAGATGGGTTATGTAGTGATCTTTAGGTTTCCCAAATAAAATGGCAAATATATAGTTATACTGCATCATGGGAGGAATTATAGAGGTCAGTTTGTTTTCATCAAATATTTCAAAAACACTTGCTATCCAATGAGCAGGTATGTAGTTAAGGTTACCTCTACATCAGATGGCAAATAATAAATGACAACAAAGAGTACTTGCTGAAATGTCTAAAATTTGAAATGTTAAATGTTTTTTTTAAGTTATAACAATGGAAAACCAATAAATTGCTTTAAAGTTTCACTTTATTCTTGTTGAATTGTTAGTATTCATGATTTCACCATAAATATGACAGGGATTAATCAGATACTGCAAGTTTTACAGGACATTGCTTAACTATATTTCCAGAATTCACTAACCACAAATCCTAGAGAACTCCCAAGAGTAAGTTTCACATTTCTGGCCGCATTTTAAAACTGAAATTATTTTTGGGGAAATTTTGAAGAGCTTAGGAAAAGCATCCAAAATTTCAATTGCTTCTCTGAAGCCTTGGAATCCTGCCTGTTAATAATCTCCATGCTCTTTCCTTAGAATTTACCCACAGAATCAGCTCTCAGGAAACTGTCCATCATTTCCCACCCTCCCAGAAAGACTGTGCCAAAACAGTCATCAGAAACCACAATGACAAAAATAGATCCAATTGACGACTATGCAGTGACTAAGAAACGGATGTACCAATTTAAGCTATCTTTATTATTTTTTCCTTGTTTTGATGGTGGTGGTAAAAAGAAAGAGAAAGCTACGTAATAGCATCTGTGCAAACAGCTTGTACACCAAGTCCTGCCCTATGCAATTAAAAAAAAAAAAAATGAGTTCTTGTAACATCCTTGAAAAGCACGCCTTATAATACAAACACTACAGACATACGGCACAGAACATCTAGCTATAGTTGTGTTGTTGGGCAGAGCTTGCAGTAACAGCAACAATAATAAAAGAAAATTCTCTTTGTACAGCTGAATGGCTGCACTAGGGTTTTCAGTGTTCAGATGTAATTAGAAAACAGCTGTGAAGGAAAATCAATTGTTCCTGGTAGTCAATGGCTAATTTTCCACAATCAAAATAAAGAATGCAATATGACATGTTTGTAATGAGCAAGTAATTGTTTTTTCTCTCTCTCTCTTTTATTGTTTTAACATTTTTCCCATTATTTGTTGGAGCTGTCATTTGCTTGCTTCAGGACAACTTCTCCTAGTCTTTACTTCTCCCATCCATATTTAAATAGTAGTCACTGTCAAGTGGGCTATATAGACTTCTTAGTTTATTCAGGATTGCGTTGCTGATGATGGTGATTTGTGGGCTATCAAGGAAATGTTGTCCTTGCTTTTATGAATTCACAATAAAGCATCCATAAGCAGAATGATTATTAAACACTAGCATTTATTCATGGGATTTAACTTTGATTCATTCTGCAAAGGTCTCATGTGTCAAAAGATGCAGTTCCCAGAATTCATTGACTTGCTGCTCCAAGTGCCTCTGCATTGCAAAACAGAACCAAAAGAAAGCAACCACACGACCCTTTTTTATATCCTTCTTCTGTCATTAGCATAGACAGGAAGGGGCTGGAGCAGCAGATGGATAGAAAAGTAAACCTCTATGGTGCACATTTGGAATTTAGATGGATGGGAAATGAACTTAAATGCTAGAATAGGCCAATGAGAGTAAAATTGTTTTATCATGCAAAAGAGTCTGGTTGAGAAACACCAAGAGGAATAACAATCCTACGCTGCTTTCAGCTGATAAAAGAAGAAAAAGAAAAAAAACAACTTACATTATTTTGTGAAATTAACCTCTGATATTTTTCCTTGCTTACAGTTGTATTTTTTGGAGCATTGTTTGAAAGTTAATATAATGGTAATTCAAGACACTGAAATAAAGAGTAAATAAGAATCGAATATTTCAGTCACTGTACAACCTTCAGCACCTTTCTTAGTGTCAGTTTTTCTCTATTTCTTTGAAAGGAAAAGCTGACAACACACAATTGAACATGTGCTTTTCCTTTTTCCAATAATTGTCACATGTGGAACACTAGTACATCAGTTAACATTTGCAAATGTTTGAAGTGCTGGAAGGGAAGACATTCTTGTAACAATGCATGATTAGCAATCAATAGGCAGTAAGTGAGGAGCCTGCTGATGGCACAAATGGTTAAGCACTTATTACCAGTTCACAGGTTGGTAGTTCTAGAGGCAGCTCAAAAGACAAGTCCAGTGACCTGCTTCTCAAAGAGCAAAGTCTTGAAAACTCTATAAACCCACTGTCATCAAGTCGATTCCAACTCATAGGGACTACCACTGGGCTTCCAAGGGGGTAAACCTTTATGAAAGTAGTTGCCTCAGCTTTCTTCCATGCAAGGACCAGCAACTGGTGAATTTGAACCACTAACATTCTGGTTAGCAGTTAAATGTCTTAGGAACCACACCACCAGAGCTCCTTTGAAAACTCTACTGAGTCGTTCTATTCTATATACACAAGGATATCAGCAGTTAAATTTGACTCCAGAGAACTAAACAATCACAACAGCCAATAAATGATAACTTGTTTTATCACTCCTATTTATACCTGTGTTTGACAAATGATTGATAATATAGTTGATTTTCTCTCAATCTTCTTTTTGTCTTCAGAGACCCCACTCCAGACTCTGTGAGGTGGTTGGTAAATATTTCTGGAGTCTAAAAAAGAAAAGTACATCAAAGCAGTAAGATATAAAAGATGATTCTACATTTTTATAGAGTAATCCAGGGTATGAACTGGAATAAAGTCTGGAAGCCACTGGTCTAGCTCTTTTTTTGTGTGCTTGTAACTAATAACTTTACACTGACATATATAATATCTAAGGAACCATGCAGCTTTTCCTATCAAATTTCAGGATACTCTGTCTCTGTGACTATATACCGATCTATCGATCTTTAGTTCCTCATCATTTCACATAGAAGAGCTCTAGTAATTGAACATTCACAAGTCCCCCAAGTAAACCTCCCACTTCCATACTATTTTATTTTTGTTTCCGTTTTACCTGGGCATAAAATTCCATTTTTCACTTCCGTTGCTTACATATTTGTTGTTGTTGTTGTTATGTGCCGTTGAGTCGGACCTGACTCATAGTGACCCCTCCTTGGGTTACCAAGGCAGTGCCATTATGGAAGTAGATTGCGCAACCTTCCTTCTGAGGAGTGGCTGGTGGGTTTGAACTGCCAGCCTTCTGGTTAACAGTCAAGTGCCTTAGGCACTATGCTACCAGAGCTCCTATATAGGCAAGATCAAAATAAGTGATTTTTTTTGTTAGTTTGATTATTTATTTTGTTTGTTTTTAAGACCAGAATATCATCTAAGATGATATTTTAGTGTTTGTGCAAGAAAGTCAATAGAAATTGTATTATAAGTTTAAGTACTAAAAGTGGGATGACACTTGTCATTCCATGGCTGTAGGAAGCAGTAATGCAATTGATGTTATTCTGGTGTTATAATTGAAATACAGATTACAGGTCCTGAGAACCAAATGAAGTAATGGAGGAAAAGAAAACACAAAAGGATGATGGAGTTCTCTAATTTATCCAAGATGATAGTTATTTTATGATCAGCACAGAAAACTTCTATTGCAACCCAAACCCATCCCTAATCTGGCCATATTTGTGGTAAAACTCCCATCTCCTTTGACCACAGATATAAGCATATGACTGAAACTGTGTTAATTATGTTCTGTCTTTCAAAATTTTACAACTATGGGGATACACAAACCTGGAAAACCTTTAACGCTAAGTCAATTCACGTTAATTGGAAAGGAAAATGATCCTGAAACTCTCAACTCTCCAGAGGTGCGTTTCCCTTGCTCTTCCCTGGGACTGGTTCTTTAGCATTTTCTGAATTTACAATCAACCATAGAACTCTTTGAAGATGTCATTACTCAAATTTTTATTCTTATTTTATTTCAGGTTGCTTTTGGTATGTGACATTCAGATACATTAAACTAACAAATTAATTTAGTACAGATCTTAGTACCTGAGAGTGAGTTACAGATGAATGATATTGCATGAAAAGTTTGGTTTGGAATCATTTAACAGCCCAACATGAGGCAGTAAGGGGGGGAAAAAAAGAAAAAAGCAAACAAACAAAATCATCATGGTAATTATGGTAATAAAATAGTCCATGATTTGCAGGGGTAAAATATCCAATAATATTTTTATTTCTAGTCCATGAAGATCATATTCCCATTGAGAGATCTGTGGAAAGGTAATTACTTCCCTTAGACCACTCTTTGTAAGATAAGTGCAATGGCAAAACGAGGGAGAGAAATACTTGCTTTGGACATATTGCAATATTTAACATAAATAATAACAATTCCAAATTTTGAAATAATTGCATTCAATAATGGAATAAAACTTAGATGGATGTTAAGAAGGGTAACAGGCAAGTAAAAGGGTAATTAAATATTTATAATAATTAGAGTAAGAGGGATAAAAACCCAAATTCAGGGATTGGTTCTAAATATTGTTGAAATATTGCAGACTTTAAACTGATACACAATAGCATACTCACTGCCATCAAGTCAGATTAGACTCATAGTGTCCCCTCCTTGGGTTCGATGGCAGTGAGTTTGGTTTTTGGTTTTTAATATTCTCAGATACCCCATTCAAATTCACACATAGTGTATTCTGATCAGTACCTTATCACTTAGCAAACTTGGTTATATTGTGTATCAGTTTAAAGTCTGCAATAAAGTAAAATAATCTGGAAAACTCTTTAATCTCCAATTATCCAGTGGAAGAAATTTCTATTGTTATATGCTTCTTCTATGGTGGCCGAAGATATAAATCCATAGTGGTAGGTGATAAAAATAATTCTCTAAAATCCTACATCCAGAGGCACAGTTCTCATTGTTGCTTTCTTTGCTAGATTGCTAAAATCCATTTCAACATGGTCATATAGTTATAAAAATAAATGTATAATTTACTGGGGAAGAAGAGTCACACAAATAATAACAGGAATTTGGTTATGAATGTTATCAAACTCCTTATGGGAGTTTGTGCAATGAGGGTATATATATTTTTCAAGTGGATACATATGCATTTTTTAAATTCACACTCATATGATAATTAAAATTACCTCCTTGGTCAAGTAAATGGTTAAAACAAACCTAGGATAAACACTGATTGACAGTACATGACATATTTAAAAATGAAACCCCTTCCACGTAATATAGAAAATATAGGGTAATTGCTGTGGAAAATAAGGATTCTACATTAACTCTGTCTTCTGTATATTTAACCTAGTCTATATCTAAGTTCTTTGCTATTCATAAGGTTTTCCCTGGCCAATTCTCTCAGAAGTGGACGGCCTCTTCCTTCTTCCTAGTCTGTCTCAGTCTATAAACTGGCTGTTACCTATGCACCAG
>NW_006921813.1:488910-489393 GCF_000298275.1 Orycteropus afer afer | reverse complement strand
ACCTTAATTTAAAGACCATTTCAAATAGACATGACATATTGGATTATAATTATCAAAGACCAGACAAGTTGTGGGATGACATCAATTACATCATATATGAAGAAAGTAAAAGGTCATTAAAAAGATAAGAAACAAAAAAAATGTATATTAAAAAGGATGTCAGAAGAGACTCCAGGAAGGGATAGGATAGAAGGACAAATGAAAATGTGAAATAGAGAGAGGATGTGAGAAGAGTACAGTTACATTACGGGGATTGCAATGAATGTCACAAAACAAAAGGTGTATGAATTGTTGAGTGGAAAAACAATTTTCTGTAAATTTTCATCTAAATCACCATGTGTATATATATTTGGTGCAGTGCCTAAGACTTCTGACTGCTAACCAGAAGGTTGGCAGTTCAAATTCACTAACCTCTCCTCAGAAGGAAGATTGGGCAATCTACTTCCATAGTTATACCACCTTGGAAACCCAAGGAGGGGTTGC
>NW_006921813.1:481006-488480 GCF_000298275.1 Orycteropus afer afer | reverse complement strand
GAGCTGAGCAAAAGATTTAAAAGGGTAGCTTGAAAAGACAAAGTAAAGTAAAGTATTTTAGTAAAATGTGCAAAGACCTGGAGTAAGAAGACCAAAATAGAAGGGAATTATTGGCATTACTCAAGCTGAGAGAACGGAAGAAAAATTTCACACCTCAAGTTGCAGCATTGAAGGATTTTATAGGAAATACATTGTACAATGCAGGAATCATTAATAAAAGATGGAAAGAATGCCCAGAATCCGTGTAACAAAAATAATTGGTCAATATCCATTAATTTCAAGAAGTACTATATGACCAAGAAACAATGGTATTGAAGGAATAAGGCCAAGCTGTGCAGAAGGCATTTTTGAAAAACAAGGCTATAGGAATTGATGGAGTAATAAATTGTGATGTTTCCACAAACAGAATCAACACTGAAAGCATTCACTCATCTATGCCAAGAAATCTGGAAGACAGCTACCTGGCCAGCCAACAGGAAGAGATCTATATTTGTGTCCATTCCAAAGAAAGGTGATACAAGAGAAGGTAGAAATCATCAGATAATGTCATTAATATCACATGCAAATAAATTTTTTCTCAAGATACTTAAAAAAATGCTGCCAAAAATTCAAACCAGATTCAGAAGAGGACATGGAATAAAGTATATAATTGGAGGAAGTATATTCATCCAAGGTCAAATGGGCCTTGGATGAAAGTAGTAAATATCAGAAAAATGTTTACCTGTGTTTTGTTGATTAAGCAAATGTAGAAGAATGGAAATTTCAGAACATTTAATTGTGGTCATGTGGAACCTGTGCATAGACCAAGAGCCAGTTTTCAAATACAGCAAGGGGATATTAAAAAGAAAACCAAACTCACTGTTGTCAAGTCAATTCTGACTCATAGGAACCCCTCTTTGGCTTTCTGAGGTGGTATCTCTATGGAAGTAGATTGACCAATTTTCCTTCTAAGGAATGGCTGGTGGGTTTGAACTGCCAGCCTTCTGGTTAACAGCCAAATGCCTTAGGCACTACACCATCTATTGCATGGGTTAAAATGAGGAAAACTGTGTGTCAAGACTCTATCCCTTCCCTGTACTTATTCAATCTGTATGATGAGCAAATAATCTGAGAAGCTGGACTGTATGAAGAAGAATGTAGCATCAGGATTGGAGGAAGACTCATTAGTAGCCTACAATATGTGGGTGGTACAAATTTATTTGCTGAAAATGAAGAGGACTTGAAGCATTTATTGATGAAAATTAAAGATTCCAGCTTTCAGTATAGATTATACTTCAACATAAAAAAAAAAGTAAAAAGAAATCCTCACAACTAGACCAATAAGCAACATCATGATAAACAGAGAGAAGACTGAAATGTCAAGGATTTCATTTTAATGGAATCCACAATCAATGCCTATGTAAGGAGTAGTCAAGAAATTAAGTGATGTATTGCACAGTACAAATATGCTACTAAAGCTCTCTTTTAAAGATTTAAAAAACAAAAGTATCACTTTGAGGTCTAAGGTGATCCTGACCCAAGCTATGATCATTTCAATTGCCTTATATGGACGCTGGACAAAGAATAAGGAAAAATGAAGAAAAATGGTGCATTTGAATCATTGCATTGGCAAAGAATATTAAATATATTGCCAGAAGAGTGAACACATCTGTCACACAACCAGAATACTCCTTAAAAGGGAGCCTGGCAAGACTTCGTCTCACATACTTTGGACATGTTGTCAGGAGGGACCAGTCCCTGGAGAAGGATCTAATGCTTGATAAAATACAATGTCAGCAAAAAAATCCCCTCTATGAGATAGAATGACAAAGTGGTTGCAAAAATGGGTTCAAAAATAACAACAATTGTAAGAATGGCACTGGACTGGGAAGTGTTTCATTCTGTTACACTTAATATCATTATTGTTGGTTTGCAATTGGAACCAATGTGACACCATACAATAACAACAATAATACAAACATCTCTCATCTTAAATAATTAAATAAATAAAATGAATCTTTACCATGTATCATACCCACCACCCAATTTAAATGTGATACTTGACTTCTCTCTATAATGAAATGATCAAAGGACTTTCCTTACTCACTCACTGTCCAACTGTACAGGAACAGTTCTTACCAAAATCACCAAATTCAGACCAAATTCAAATATCAATCCTAACCCTAATAACATAAAGTTTGCACTTGAGATCAGTGATCACTCATTCTTTCTTGAAACACTTCCTTCATATTGATTTAGGTCCTCATTCTCATTCCTTATGAATATTATTTGTAGGCTATATTAGTTTCCCAGTGCGAAGAAGTACAACAAAGAAGGTGAATTTAAGAAAATAAATGCATTGTCTCACAGTTCTGCAGGCAAAGTCCAAAATCAGTATGTTAATCATATTAATTCTTTCTAAGGGCTTTGAGGAAGAATCCGTCCATGCCTCTTTCCCATCTTCTAGTGATGATAAGGGAGCTCTGGTAGCATAGTGCCTAAGACACTTGACTGCTAACCAGAAGGCTGGTGGTTCAAACCCACCAGCCACTCCTTGGAAGAAAGGTTAGGCAACGTACTTCTGTAGTGATACTGCCTTGGCAACACAAGGAGCGGTCGCTATGAGTCGGGGCCGACTTGATGACACACAACAACAACAACAACAAGTGATGATAAGCAACTTTGGTCTTCCTTGATTTACAGATTTATTCCTCCAAATCTCTGCCTCAATCTTCAAATAGCCATCTTCCCTCTGTGTCTCTTTCTCCTTTATAAGTGTGCCCTTCATATTGGATTAAGACTCACCCTACTCCGGTATGACTTGATGCTAATTTAACTGATAACATCTTGAAAGACCCAATTTCTGTACAAGGCCACATTTACAGGTACCATGGGTCAGGATTTCCATGTAACTTTCAGGAGATAATTCAATCAATAGCACTGTTTCTCCTTCTCTTATTGAAAATAATATTTGGAATTTCCAAGACTTGTATCTTGCTCATCCTTTCTCTCTACATTCAATCTTTGATTTTATTCAGTCCCAAAATGTTTATACTGGGAAGAAGGAGATGATTTCCAAATTTATGCCTCAATTACCAATTTCTATGTTGAAATTCAGCCTCTGCTAGACAAATTCCTCATCAATATTTGTACTGAATATCTAGTAGGCTTTTTAAAATTAACATGCCCAGAATCAAATTTTGTAATGTTTTTCCCAAATCTCCAAGTCTTCTTCTAAGACTTAATGTTCTCATTGCTATACAGTATTTTAATGTATATGTAGCACATTTGTTTACTCATTTCATTATTGTTGTATATTTGACTTTTTTCCAGGTTGGGTCTTGCAGAATAACTAACATGAACAATTTTTGAATATCTTTGGTAAATGCATACACTTTTGTCATAGGTATATATCTTGAAGTGGAATTTTTGGGTGTGCATAAGATCAACTTTTATAGATAAATCTAAAAGAATTTCTGAACTGGTATTCATTTTTAAAGCCCCATCAACAATGTATGAGGTCTTCATCTGAGCCAGATCCTGATTAACATTTGGTATTTTTGTCCTTTACACTTTGCTATTGTAATTAATTAACATTTTGTAACTATTATTTAATTTACATTTCCTTAACCAATATGGAAGTTGGACATTTTTATGTATGTTCATTGGTCATTTGTTATTTCTGTTTCTTTAAGGTGCCTGTTTAAGACTTTGGACCATTTTATATAGGTTTGCCAAGTATTTTGTAGAGATAGATTAAATATTCTGGCTATGGGTCTTTTTTGTCAGAATTATGTATTCCAAATATTTTCTCTTGGTCTGAGTCTTACCATTCTCCTAATGGTGCTGATACAGTCAAACTTATATTTATCTTTTGATGCTACTGATATCTGTTCATTGTTTAACAAATATTGTGTATGCCAAAGTCAACAAAATATTCACATGTGTTTTTGTCTAACAGCTTCATTCTTATGTGTTTTTATGTTTATATTTATCTACAATTCATTTTGAATCAATTGCTTTTTGTGTGTATGTGTGGTCTGTGGGTAGGGATTATTATTAATCTCTTTCCACATGCATGGATTTTGATTAATATCAAAATGAATATATAGACCAATTTGGGGAGAGTGGATATAATAACAATTTTAAATCTTTAAATCCATGAAAAAATTGCATTCCTCTATAATTTATTTATGTCTTTTATAATTTCTATCAATAGTAATTTGTAATTTAAGTGTAAATGTCTTACTCATCTAATTAGATTTATTGCTAGGTATTTAATGATTGATGATGCTATTTAAATTTAAATTTTTAAATTTGATTTTCTTTTTCTCTGTCAGTGGTATAAAAGTAATTATGCAAGTTGACCTTCTACCCAACAGCTTCCTAAATTCACTTATTTATTCTAATGTGTAAATGTTTTAAATGTACCTTCTACATTTAAAACCATGTTGTTCATGAAAACTTAATTTCATTTCTTTTCTAATGCTCATAGTGTTTACTTATTTTAGTTTCCTTACTGTACTGACAAGACTTTGTGGTACAGTATTACCTAGCAAAGATGATAGTAAGTATACTTGTTATTTCTTACCACAAGAGTAAGATTTATAATTTTAATGAATATTTGTATTGAAATAGATTTTATGTAGCTACATTTAAACAGTTTTTTTTTAAAAAGTCTTTCCATTGTCTAATTGCTAAGAGATGTAAAATGAATTGGTATTGAATTTCATCTAATCATTTTGAATGCAGCTGATGAGAGGCTAAAATGACTTATAGAGTTTACTTTTTGAATGAAAAAAGTTAAACTGATTAATTTCTATTTTAAAACAATACAAAATCTTGCATCCCTGGAATAAACCAACTTGTTATTTTATTTTTAGAAAAATAATTGGATGTGATTTGGTAAAATTTGTTTAATGTTCTTTCATTTATGAGCAAGATTAGTTGGCAATTTACCCATGTTTATAAAATTTGAGCAACAAGTTTACCTGGTTTTAAACAATGACTTGGGAAGTTATTTCCTCTCCTGTAATCTCAGAATGAGTTTGTTTAATGTTGTTATTTCCTCCTTGAAATTTGGAAGCACTGTCTAACAAAACTGAATGATTTTGTAATTAATTTCTGGGATATTTTTGAGATTCAATTTCTTTAATAGGCAAAGTCTTTTCAGATTTTCTATATTTCTGTCAGTTATAGAAAAACTGTACTTTTTCTAAAAATCTGTCCATCTCTTCTGAATTTTAAAATTTTATTAAAAAAAGCTCACTGCTGTGGAGTCAGATCAGACTCATAGCGATTCCTCCTTGGGTTTCCAAGGTGGTATCATTTGGGAAGTAGATTGCCCAACCTTCCTTCTGAAGAGTGGCTGGTGGGTTTGAACCTCTAGCCTTCTGGTTACCAGTCAAATTCCATAGGCACTTTGCCACCAGAGCTCCCACAATTTTGTATAAGTATAGTAATTTATCATCTTTTTATATTTGTACTGACATACTGTTTTCATGTCATTTATGTTTTTTTTCTTGATCATTTTTGATGGAAGTCTATAATTTTTAAAAAAGTTTTTATAAAACTGAATTTAATTTTTTCAATGTTCTCTTCACATTTGTTTTGTATTTAATTAGTTTCTGCCTTCATCTTTATTTTCTCATTACTTGTAATATCTTTTTGTTGAATGTTATTTATTTATTTATTTAGTCTGCTTGTTATATCACCCACTGGGGTTTGTATTGTGCATTTATACAGTAATGTGATCATAAATTTGTTTACCTAATCATTTTGAAGTTATATTGTTAAGTGTATATACATTTAGAATTGTTTAACATCCAAAACACAAACAGAACCCACTGCTTTCAAGTTGATTCTGACTTTTAGTGACCTGAGAGAACAGGGTAGAAATGACCTATAGGGTTCCCAATGCTGGCAATCTTTCTGGAAACAGAGTGTCTCCTCTTTCTCCTGCTGAGAGTTGGTAGGGTTGAATTACCGACTTTTTGGTTAGTAGCGGAAGGATTCAACCGCTGACTTACTATTAATTCTTGACTTTAAGACAATGTGTTTTATTTTATTACATTTGAACTGCCTTGCATTTGATTAGTGTTTGTACTATCACTTACCTCCAACATTTCTGGGGTCAAAGAAGAAAACTAAAAAGTGCACGTCCCCCCCCCCTTTTTTTTTTTTTTTTGCTTTACCACTCCCTTACTGATTTAACTTATCTTCTTGTCTGACTTTGGTGGCATTTCTTACCTTCAATTTGCCTTTTCAGTCACATAAAATGGCCAAAATTTATTCTACTTTTACATTTCTTAGCATTTGCTTTCTGCAACAGATTTACTCATGAATCAGAAAATTTTCCTTGGAAGAAGTAGGTATAAATATCAGCTTACCGGTCTCTCTCCATTCTACTATTTTAGTTCATTTTATTTGTCTTTTCTAGTTATTCTGTTGGTAACATTGATTTGTGCAACCTATTATATCAAGGACAGGAGAAGAAGTCTTAGAGTAATCATAAAAAACCTAAGTCATATCATACCATTCTTCTTCTCAAAACATTCACATTGTACTCAAAGTCGAACTCATTACTAAGGCACACGTTTACATATGTTTTTGACCACTGAGATTTAATATTCTAGTACTCAATTCTACTTCATTCTTCACTGTGCTTTAACTGTTTTAACCTTTCTTTTTATTATTGGATACCCACAAGATTAGCATGTGATATTTAGACTTTCTACAATGCTATTAGCCCAAGTATTTTTATGACTCATTTCTTTTCAATGTTTAGTCTTTTGCTGTAATAGCATTTTATACAAGGCATACTACTCCCTCCATCCATATCCTTCTTGGCCTGCTTTGTTTTTCTTATAGTCCCAATCTCCACCTGTAATATTCTATTTTAATTGGTATTTATTCTATATTTGTGTCTCTTTCTATTCAGTAGAAGGTGTTCTATGGAAAAGGCCTTCTTTTTCTTTTTCTTTTTTTCCTCATTATTCAGCCCAAACACTTGTAAAATTTCCTGATATACACAAGCTATAAATAGGAGCTCTGAGGGCATAGTGCCTAAGACATTTGACTGGTAACCATAAGGCTGGCGGTTCAAACCCACCAGCCATTCCTCAGAAGGAAGATTGGGCAATCTACTTCCGTAGAGAAATTGCCTTGGAAACCGAAGGAGGGGTTGCTATGAGTAGGATGATACTCAATAGCAGTGCGTTTTGGTATTTATTAAATAGTTGTGCTTATGTCAACCTGTACTTACACCTGATTATTATTATTTTTTATTTGTTTTGCCAAGAAACTCTTTCTTTTTACCTAGCTATATAAGAACAGATTGAAGGAATATTTAGTGAAAGTTTAATTAAAAGAAAGGAAATAAATACAAAACCTTACACTTTGATTGAGAGAATATTTTCATGACTTTGATTGAGAGACTATTTATTGGAAGTTTAATGAAAAAAAAAGAAACAAATACAAAACCAACACAAACAAA
>NW_006921813.1:476229-480687 GCF_000298275.1 Orycteropus afer afer | reverse complement strand
AAAAAAAAAAAAAAAAATAGGGAGAATTTAGAATAAATTTTCTCAGAGTAGAAAATAAAAGGAATGTGTTGAAAATAAACATAAGAAGCAGAAGCAGAAGCAGTGAAAGTAGAAGGCTCTTAACAAGTTGTTTCCAAAAAGAGTAGTAAAATCATTTTGCTAGGGAAGGCATGGAGGAAGTTCAAGGGGGAATCTTTGGTTAAGATGCTATGTAAGCATGTTTTTAGACTAATGGAAACATGGAAGAAATAAGTTGAATAAAGCAATGTAGAAAGGGAATGATTTTTAAGGGAAAAAACAAAAGGTAGTAGAGGAATATGTCAGGAGGAAGAATAGTAAGGTAGAAATTGAAGAACTTGATTGTGAAATCTTATCATAATTTTTTTTTTTTTTGCTAAGGTAATAGCCATATCAATATACAGATTAAACTTTAGATTTTATCTGTTGATGTTAAATATCAGACTGTGGGAAGTTTGAACTTTGGAATCTACATCACAGATGCCATTATTTTGCCCTTGAGAATATCTTGCTTACTGTCACATAGATCTAATGGCAATCCACTGCCATTACACACATAGCTTTGAGTTGGAAATAAGACCAAATATGGTGAATTAGCATTTTTAATAGTTACATATATTTGCAGGAGAAAAAAAAAGTTAAACAAATGAAAACAGTAGAAGTTAGAATTACTAAAAGACCAGAAGGATAAAATAGAAATTACTTAAATACATGCAATAAGCTTTAGTGATTTTTGAATCATAACATCAACAAAAAAATACTCAGGGATTTAAAAGAATTTAGAAGAGAGCCAGAAAATAACAACTCCGTAGAGCAAAAGAAAAACAAAACAACAACAACAATAACAACAACAATGAAACAGACCTACTGCTATTGAGTGGATTCTGACTCATAGCAACACTATAGTATGGGGAATTGCCTTATAGGATTTTGAAGACTGTAAATATTTACAGACGTAGATTGCCACATCTTTCTGCCAAAGAGTGAGTGATGGGTTTAACCCACCAACCCTTTGGTTAGCTGATCAGAGCTTTAACCACTGTATCACCATGTCTTCTGCATAGAACAAATAACATTGAAAATTTGCAAAAAGAAATACTATGGCTTTCTGTCTGGTTAAAAGGAGGTTAAAAAAAAATCTAAGAATCTGAATAATAGAGTCAGTATGGATCATCATGTTGGGCTAGTATGGTAAGGACAGAACTTTCATTCTTCCCAATGGGATGAACTCTTTTTTTTTTTTTTAATTTTTATTGTGATTTGGGCAAAATTTGCAGAGCAGATTTACTTTCCTTATAGCAGCTCACATACACTTTGTCTCATGAGATTGACTGCAATTTCCTATAATGCAACAGCTCCTCTCCCACTTCCTCTCCATAGTTATTTCTTCTCTGTGTCATTCCCTCCCTTGCACTCCTGCCCCTGGAGCTGTCTCCCTGTGCATACACAGCCCTTCTATTCTCCCATGATTGATCTCTCCAAGGAGTATATCCACCTAATGTATATGTTCAACTCATATGCCTGTCTTTTGTTTGACTGGAAGCCACAGGAGTGGGTTCAATTCCAGACCTGAAGGGCGTCTAGGGGCCACAGCCTCAGTGGTTCCATCAGGCTCTATCAGACCAGCAAACCCATACCCCCTTTTTTTTTTAATGATTTTGCATTTTATTTCACATTGTTCTCCCATTCTATCCAGGATTTCCTACATAGATCCCCCTCCAAGTGGTTGACAGTGGTAGCCAGGCACCATCTAGTTCTCCTGGTCTATATTCGTACAGGCTGAGGATTGCATGGTGTACCAATCCCTTGGACTAATTGTTTCTGTGCTTCTCTGGTTTTCTTCATTCTTCTTTGCTCTGGATGAGGAGAGACACATTGTTGCATCTAGTTGGCTGCTTGCAAGCTTTTAAGGTCCCAATCACTACTCGCCAAAGTAGGATGTGGAACAATATTTTGTGTAGTATGTCATGCCAATTGAGATTGCTGTCCCCTGAGACTATGGTCCCAAGCCCACACGTCCAACTACTTGCTCCCTCTAGGTAGCTGCCTGTGGCCAAGAAGTGACTATAACCTCATCCCTTATAAGGTCTATTATATACCTGGGAATTCTTACAGAACATACAAATAGAGTTGTAGAAACATCATCAACACTATACATGGTCATAGGCACATTCCCCCCTGCATAGACATACCTAAACAATTCAACCTGTCCACCAATGAGACGAACTCTTATTGAATCAACTGATACATGAGATGCATATAGAGCTTCATAGGCATGAAGGTAAATCAAATCTATAGCATTGTGTTGCATCATAATATTCCTTTGGAGCATGGGCTATTCAGGAACATTTGGTTATGATTTAAGAGCTTTTAAGATCCCTTCTTGTAGCTCTGGTAGCATAGTTCCTAAGGCACTTGACTACCAACCAGAACGCTGGCAGTTCAAACCCACCAGCCACTCCTTGGAAGGAAGGTTGGGCAATCTGCTTCTGTAGTGATACTGCCTCGGAAACCCAAGGAGGGGTCTATGAGGTGGGGCCGACTCGATGGCACATAACAACAACAACAAAGATCTCTTCTTATATATTACAGGCAAAACTAAGATGTTTTCTCTTTTTAAAAAATTTACTTTCCACACTGCTGATTTATTTTTAATAATCTATTATCCAGACAGATGTGCCTTTGGTTTCTGCATAATTGATTTTGGAGAAAAAAGAAAAAAAAAATAATCTTGTGTTTACAGACATATTTGAAATATATTTTCTGTCTTTCTAATTAGTAGCAATTTGCTTCAGTCAGAGCTTTCAAGTTCAATGCTCCATGTCTTCTCTTCTTTTTTTCCTTTTGTTTCTTGCAGAGTTTTGATCTCTCTGTCTTTTTCAGGCGATGATATTTAGATTTCAGAAGCACAAGAAGATATTGTAATTCTCTGCAGTGAATCTCCAGCCATTGATCTGTGTGTCAGTTCACAAGGTTCTCTGGCACAGCGATGCTACAATCTAGCAGCAGATCATGAAGATCTAAAACAACCTCCCCTTAAGATTAATAAAAAAGCAAATACTTAAAATTATTTGTTTTGGGTTATAGGTAGCCGGCAGTTGAACATATGTTTTACATTTTGAAAATCAACAGAAATTTTTAGCTGATCCCACTTGCATTTAGAATCATGGATTCCTATATAGCATATTGAATTAAAGGACAAAAAAAAGCCATCTGAGTATAAACATTGAAAACTGGTGCAAAATGAAGAAAGCAAGGGTGGGGTGGATAAAACAGACACTTGAGAAATTTTTCAAGCATGATTCTTTGTCTTCTTGAACTCTGATTTAAAGGTTGCTTAGCAACAGTGGCAGTAACAGCTGGGACACCCTTGATCTTGTTGTGTAAACTATTAAAAATAGGTGATGGAAAGTGGCACCATGGAAACAATGACTATACTGAAGCAGGTGCCTATAATGCTGCTTTTCAGCTTAATGTTAGAGGTGTAAATTACAAAATGAAAAGAATAAAATAAGTGTATCTTTCAGGATTCAATTTTTTAAATCTTTTTTCTTGCAATTTCTCAAGTATGTTCGTTTAATACACACACTTAGTAATCTTAACTAAATATTTGATATTGATTTGTGATTTCTAAATTTCAGAAATAATTCCAGTGATTTATAACCAAGGTCTCATGGAATCTAGCTCCCGAGTTTCCACTTAAATCCAAAGCACTATAGTGTGGTATATAACTGTTATTGTGCTTGATCTTTTCAAGTTTCTCATTTATTAACATTCATTTTCAAAGACTAATCATTTTTAGTTGTTTATTTTAGATTTATATGAATCACCATTCTTGTTTTTTCAGAATTTTGTTTTCTAATTCAATTATTTTAAAATAAAAACGTACTCTTACTACATATTTTCATGGATTTTCTCTCGTATTTATAAAGGCCACAGCAAACAGTGACTGGCTCTTGCTCTCAGCATTGTTGGTTAAGATGGAGGGAGGAAACCTTTCCAACAAAGTCAAGCAAAATAAAATTTTTCTTGACTTTCAAGTAAATTTGATTTCCAACACATTCCATTAAAGCACTTGTGGTAGTTAACGTTATGTGTCAACTTGGTCTGGCTTGGTTTTGAATGGCTGGGCAGCTGGGTAGTTAGTCTCCGTGATGGAATCTACTGGAGCAGCTAAGTAGGTGCCTTAGGGATGTGGTCTGCTTCCATTGTATAAGGGGGAGTTTTGAGACAGCTCTCTGTAGCTTTTTGGCACCCTTGGACCTTGCATGTAGCCATGTCTTCATTCACAGCCTGCCATGCCTTACTGATCTTGAGACTTTTTCAAGACTTAACTAATGGCCTGCCATATTGTTTGATAATCTTGAGACTCTTCTTTTATACTTATTGACCTTGGGTTTGTCAGCCTCTGGAGCCAGCAGTTAAGAAAAGCTTCTACCT
>NW_006921813.1:467504-473369 GCF_000298275.1 Orycteropus afer afer | reverse complement strand
TGAGGCTGGCACAGGCCCAGGCAGTGTTTCGTTCTGTTGTACATAGAATGTCTATGAATTGGGACTGACTTGACAGCACCTAACAACAATCAAGTACAGAAAGTATCATTTATAATCAGGGATGGATTACCAAATAAACAAGATAAGCATGTGTTTAGGGCATCAGCAAAACAAGCACACCGGTTGTTTAACAATGCCAAACAGACAGGACACAAGAAAAAGCAAGGACACAAGAAAAAGCAAGGACAGCAGTGGCAGAGAATCAGCAGGGTGATAAATGGCACTGACAACATTCTATACATTTTGTATTACAATAACAATGACCTTTTCCTGTTTATTTTGGACTGATCAAGTATAACCTCACATTCAATTCTTTCTCATCAACCACATAAGAATGTGTCACTATAATCATGGGCCTTGTGACATATCTGATCCTACACAAAGCAATCAAAACATGTCTTCAGATTGAGCATAGACTTGTATTTGAATCATGCTCTTCATAAGCGTCCTTGCCTTCTTCCAATGAACTGTGAAGATGCAGCATTAAAGGGCGGAAAGTGAGTGTGCAAATGTGATGAGGAAAAACACTCATGGAGACATGTGAAAGGTCCATCAACAAATATAGTACAACAGATGAAATAAATTTTTTCCACTACCTTGTAAGTACTATTTCTTTTTACTATCTCAGACCTGAAAAGCAAAATTGAATGTTCCAAATCATTATTTTTACTTAGTAATTTTCAAATATAAATTTTTGTGTTAATGTCCAATTTCTAATGTAAATTTTACTTTATAAATTTAATGTATAAATTTAATTTATTTTCAATTATTTAAATTTACTTGCTGTTGTACAATGAAATATAGAAGTTGCATAATTTTATATCTAGGTGAAATGAAATACAAACAAGAAAAGCAAAAGCTCACAGAAGGTAAAATGAAAGGAATTTGTGAATCCCTAAAGACAATTCCAAAATTAACTTCCTTTTTTAAAATGAAATCAATCAGAAGAGAATTTTTTTGTCAAATGCCTGAATTTAATGAGCCCAAGTTATTGTACTAGTACAACTAGTGTTGAAATTTCTGATAACAATTCAAATAGAATGTGTTCCAACTTCTGCATCCATTCCTTGCCATCATAAAAAAAAAATAATAATGATGAAGAAAGTGTGTTCCAACTTCTGCATCCATTCCTTGCCATCATAAAAAAAAAATAATAATGATGAAGAAAGTGAAACAATTTTAGGATCTGAAATTGCTGCATCTGTAGAATCCATAAATAGAAATACCGATCCTGCTTTGTGGAATAATTTTGTGGAATAATGATATAAATTATTGAATTGAAAGAGCGCCAAATGATTGTCAACATTACAGTGGATCATTTGAAAATTCACATCAAAAATCATGGGATGGTAAATGAACAAGTTTCTGTAGCTAGAATATAATTATATGGTCCAAAGCTAATGGTCAAAATTATAAGAGGGAGTGGGTACTACATTTTCCACCAGGTGGCTATGTATATTGTTTTGTTTGCAAACTATTCTCAATTTTCTATGGATGGATTCAGCATTTGGTACAACTTGACTATGATTGATAAACATGAAAGTAGTTCAATTCAGAAAGATTGTATGTTGTATTATTTAAACTGAAGATGTACTTTTAGCTTAATTCTTGAACTGGAAATACAAATTAATGAAGAACATTAGTGTTGGACAGCCATTTTGAAACACATTGTTGCTTTCATCATGTTCACTGAATATGGAGGATCATTTTGAGGAGTAAATGAAGTATTTGAGTCTACACAAAATGGAAATTTGGGGGTTTTACTTGAACTTAATTGCTCAGTTTGATCCTTTTTTATCAGGTTATATCTCAAAATATGGTAACATAGGAAAAGGCAACCCATTGTGTATGTCTAAAACAACATATGAAGAATGAATTAATAACTGATAATTTTCAATCAATTATTTTCAGTGTAATACATAGTGATACTTCAATTTGTCTATATATCCTACTCCTCATCTTTCTCATACAGGTAAACTAAGTATACTTTTTGGATATGTTTCTCCAATATGTGGAAAACCTGTCAAGTGATTTATCACATTTGGAATGATAAGAACTAGCCCTCCAACCTCTTGTCACCAAGATGGTATTCTGGAAGGAGAAGGGGCAAAACCAAGAAACTAATGAAACAATGGGGTGTAGCATAAAGGAGGTTCTTCAGTTTGTAGATTGGTATCATCAGCTTCTGGAGGGACCCTTACTAAAATGGACTGTGAAAGTGACTAATTTGGGGGCAGTGTCTTTAGTTTTGAACAGAAGAATGTGTTGATGCAAGACCCACAACTCACCATAGAACAATCAGAAGTAATGATATATGATCCAGTTACACATCAGTCTAACACTCTGGGCACAGGTAGGCTGATGGACTGGACAAAATTTGCAGTGAGGTTTGTTTACCTTGAGCAGGGAAACTGCATTTGCATACCCAGTGACTGACATAAATGCCAAAAACACCATTAAAATAGAGTAACAAAAGGTGTTCTACCAATTTGGACCACCAAGTTAGATTTTCTCAGACCAAGGAATGCACTCTATAGCCCACGGCATGCAGTAAAGGGCCAAGAAACATCACATTATACCATGCTGCATACCATCCTCAGAGTAATGCTTTGATAGAGAATTGGAATGGACAATTGAACCATTTGTTACACAAAACTGTGTGTGTGTGTGGGGGGGGATCAAAGTGATTAAAGGGCTGATGTTCAGTCAAAATGATGGAGGCAAAGGGGTTATCACAATTGTACCATTTTCTATGTTTCTCTGGGGGATCCAGGGAAGAGGGAGTGGAGAAGGATGTTTTGGGATGGGTTGCCTGTTATGTTAATGAGACAGGATTAGGGTGGGATATATCTTCAGTCTGGACATGGGGGTGTTTGGAAGCAGCCTTTAAGTGAGGCCCAGAAAGTGCTGAGCTAGGTGTCGGGGTTTGGAGCAGCTTTAAAGGAGGTGAGCAGAGTGGTTTGGAACAGCTAAGGAAGATGGACTTGTCTGTCAGTTTGTTTTCCTGTGGTGGCTTGCATGTTGCCGTCAGGCTGGAGGCTATGCCACCGGTTTTGCAAATGCCAACAGCATTATCCATGGTGGACAAGTTTCAGAGGAGCTTCCAGACTAAGACTCAGAAGAAGGAAGAGGGCATCACTTCTCAAAGAATTGGCCAATGAAACCCTTAAGAATAGCAGTGAAACATGGTCTGATATATTACTAGAAAACATTATGAATAACCCTAAAACAGTGTCCAATATAGTGACTGAAGGTGAGCTTCTCAGGTCAGAAGGCACTCAAAATTTGACTGGAAGAGCTGCCTCCTCAGAATAGAGTCAACCTTAATGATATGGATGGAGTAAAGCTTTTGAGATATCCAATTGCTGACGTGGCACAAATCAAAAGGAGAAGAAACAACTGCAAACATCCATTAATAATCGGAACATGGAATGTATGAAGTATGAATCTAGGAAAATTGGAAGTTATCAAAAATAAAATGGAACATATAAAGATAAATAGGTAAGGCATTAGTGAGCTGAGATGGACTTGTTTTGGCCATTTTGAATCAGGCAACCACATGATCTACTATGGTGGGAATGAAAATTTGAAGAGGAATGGCATGGCATTCATCATCACAAAGAATGTTTCTAGGTCTATTTCAAAATGCAATGCTGTCAGTGATAGGATAATATCCATATGCCTACAAGGAAGACCAGTTAATACTACTATTATTCAAATTTATGCACCAACTGCCAAAGCCAAAGATAAGGAAATTGAAGATTTTTATTAACTTGTGCAGTCTGAAATTGACAAAACATGCATTCAAGTTGTGTTAATTATCACTGGTGCCTGGAATGTAAAAATTGGAAAAAAGAAGAATCACTGGTAGATGGAAAATATGGCCTTAGTGATAGAAATAACACTGGAGAATGCATCGTAGAATTTTGCAAGACCAAGGACTTATACATTGCAAATACTTTTTTCAACAACACAAATGACAGCTATACATACATGGGAACTTTGCCAGATGGAGTACACAGATGGAGAACCAGATTGACCACATCTGTGACAAGAGGCAATGGAGAAGCTCAATATCATCAGCCAAAACATTACCAGGAGCTGATTGTGAAACAGACCATCAACTGCTCAAATGCAAGTTCAACTTGAAGTTGAAGACAATTTTAAAAAGTCCATGAGATCCAAAATATGACCTTGATTTTCTCCTGAATTTAGAGACCATTTAAACAATAGATCTGACACACTTAACACCAGTAACTGAAAACCAAAGGAATTGTGGGATGTCGTCAACACAACATCCATGAAGAAACCAAGAAGTCATTAAAAAGAGAGGAAAGGAAGAAAAGACCAAAATGGATGTCAGAAGAGACTCTGAAACTTTGTCGTGAACAGAAGGTAGGTAAGGCAAATGGAAGAAATGACAGGATAAAAGAGCTGAACAGGAGATTTCAATGAGCAGCTCAAGAAGACATAGCCAATTACTAAAATGAAATGTGCAAAGACCTGGAGTTAGAAAGTCAAAAGGGAAGAATATGCTCAGCATTTCTCAAGCTGAAAGAACTGAAGAAAAAATTTAAGCCTTGATTTGCAATATTGAAACATTCTATGGGCAAAATGGGAGCTCTGGTAGCATAGTGGCTAAAGCACTTGACTGCTAACCAGAAGGTTGGCGGTTCAAACCCACCAGCCACTCCTCGGAAGGAAGGTTGGGCAATCCTACTTCCGTAGTGATACTGCCTCGGAAACCCCAGGAGGGGTCGCTATGAGTCGGGGCCGTCTCGATGGCACATAACAACAACAACATGGGCAAAATATTGAATGATGCAGGAAGCCTCAAAAGAAGATGGAAGGAATACACAGAGTCCCTGTACCAAAAAGAATTGGTCAATGTTCATCCATTTCAGGAGGTGGCATATGATCAAGAACCAATGGTATTTAAGGAAGAAGGTGAGGCTGCACTGAAAAAAATGATGAACAAGGTTCTAGGAATTGACAGAATACCCATTGAGAAGGTTCAACAAATGGATGCCATGCTGGAGGCATTCACTCGTCTATGCCAAAAGATTTGGATTTGTACTCATTCTGAAGAAAGATGATCCCACAGAATGTGGAAATTATTGAACAATAACATTAATAAGACATGCAAATAAGATCTTACTGAAGATAATTAAAAAATGGTTGCAACAGTATATTGACAGGGAACTTCCAGAAATGCAAGCTGGATTCAGAAGAGGATGAGGAATGAGAGGTGTCATTGCTGATGTCAGATGGATCTTGGCTGAAAGCAAGAAATACTAGAAATATGTTTACTTGTATTTTTGTGTTTTATTGACTATGCAAAAGCATTTGATTGTGTGAATCATAACAAATTATTGATAACATTGAGAAGAATTCTAGAACACTTAATTATACTCATGAGGAACCTGTACAAAGACAAGGAGACTGTCATTTGAAAAGAACAAGTGGATGATTAATGGTTTGAAACCAGGAAGGAAACATGTCAGGCTTGTATCCTTTCACCATGCTTATTCAACTTGTATGCTGAGCAAATAATCTGAGAAGTTGAATTATTTGAAGAAGAAGGTGGCATCAGGATTAGAGGAAGACTCATTAACAACCTGTGATACGCAGACCATGCAACTCTGCTTACTGAAATTGAAGATGACTTTAAGCACTTACTGATGAAGACTAAAGACTATAGTCTACAATGTGGATTATGCCTCAATATAAAGAAAACAAAAATCCTCACAACTGGACCAATAAACAGCATCATAATAAATGGAAAAAAGATTGAAGTTGTCAAAG
>NW_006921813.1:442396-467125 GCF_000298275.1 Orycteropus afer afer | reverse complement strand
TTGGTAAAGTGGAGGGTCAAAAAAAAGGGGGGGGGAGGCATTCACCAAAATGGATTGACAGGGGCTGCAATGATGCAGTCAGGTACAGCAGGGATTGTGAGGCTGGCACAGGACCCGGCAGTATTTCCTTCTGTTGCACATAGGATCGCTATGAGCCGGAGAAGACTTTATGACACCTAACAACAATGTATCTTGAGTCCTACCTTAGTAGAGAGTGTGACTCAAGTCACCGCCCTTAGTTTACTTCTTCCTCCAGTCTTGGGGATTGAGACAGCAGCCAGTCACCTGATCTGCTGATTTGGGTTCTTCAGTCCCTGCAACCGCATGAGTGAGGAGAATGCTCAAAACTTTGTCAGCCTCAACTTCTCTGTGAACTATCCTTAACAGTTCATGAATTCTTTGAGACATTGCAAAGAAATATGAAACCTTAAGACAAGAGGTGTGTGGAGGGAAGGAGGAGTTGATGTTGGAGATTTTGCAGCAGTACAATAGTTTGGAAAAGCTGGACATTCTGGACATCTTTACCCTCCATTGCTGATCTTTCTAAAAGCAATGATTCAAGCACTTAGCAATTACATGCCTAGGTACACACCTCAAAGAATTGAAAACAGGTAGGCAAATAAATGTTGTTGTTAGGTAACATTGAGTTGCTTTTGACTCATAGCAACCTATGTACTACAGAACGACATACCGGCCAGTCCTGTGCCATCTCCACAATCATTGTCATGTTGAGCTGACTGCTGCAGCCACTATGTCAATCCATGTCACTGAGGATCTTCTGTTTTTTTGTTTTTTTTTTTTGCTAAACCTCTACTTTACCAAGCATGAGATCCTTCTCCAGGGAGTTGTGTCTTCTGACAACATAACCTAAGTATGAGAGACGAAGTCTGGCCATTCTCATGGTTAAGGAGCATTCTGGCTGTGCTCCTTCCAAGACTGATTTGTTCATTCTTCTAGCAGTCCGTGTACATGCAATATTCTTCACCAACACCACAACTTAAATGCATGAATTCTTTTGCTGTCTTCCTGATTAATTGTCCACCTCTCACATGCATATTAGGCTATTGAAAATACCACAGCTTAGGTCAGGCCACCTTAGTCTTCAAGATGACATCTTTGCTCCTTAACACTTTAAAGAATTATTTTGCAGCAGATTTGTCCAATATAGTATGCTGGCTGCTGCTTCCATGAGTGTTGAGTTGATAATGGTTCCAAGTAAACTGAAATCCCTCATGATTTAATCTTTTTTCCATTTATGACGATGTTACTTATTGGTCCATTTGTGAGAATTTTTATTTTCTTTATGTTGATGTGTAATCCATACTGAAGGTGGTATTCTGATCTTCATCAGTAAGTGCTTCAAGTCATCTTTGCTTTCAACAAGCATGGTTATGTCATCGACATATCACAATTTGTTAACGAGTTTTCCTCCAATACTTATGCTGTCGTCTTCTTCCTATAGTCCAGAGTCTTGGATTATTTGCTCAAGATACAGATTGAATAAGTGTGGTGTAAAGACACAACTCTGACACACACTTTCCCTGATTTTCAGCCACCCTTTACCCCTTTGTGCTGTTTGAACAACTCTCTGTTGGTCTGTATAAAGGTTCTATATGATCACAGTTAATGAATGGAATTCTCATTCTTTGTAATGTTATCCACAATTTGATATCATCCACACAGTTGAATGGCTTTGCATAGTTCATAAAGCAGAGTAAAATAGTGGTATTCTTTGCTTTCAGCCAAGATCCATCTGACACCAGCTTGATAGCCCTCATTCCTCAATCTATTCTGAATCTGGTTTGAATTTCTGGCAGTCCCCTATGAATATACTGCTACAACCATTTTTGAATTATCTTTGGCAAGTTTTAACTTGGTGTGATATTAATGAAAAACTCAAGTAAATACATATGGAAACATGTTCATAGCAACCGTATTCCCAAAAGCCAAAGAATCTTCAGTGGATAAACAGAAAAAGAAATAGTGGTAGCGTAGTGCCTAAGGCACTTGACTGCTAACCAGAAGGCTGGAGATTCAAACCCGCCAGCCACTTGGAAGGAAGTTTGGACAATTTACTTCCCTAGTGATACCGCCTCAGAAACCCACGGAGGGGTGACTATGAGTTGAATGACTCGATGGCACATAACAACAACAGCAACAACAACAACAACACAAAAAGTAGACTATTATTTAATCATAAACAGTAATGAAGTACTGATACATGCTGCAACCTAGATGAATCTTAAAAACATGCTAAGTAAAAGAAATCAGATACAAAAGATCACATTGTTTTATAATTCCACTTATAGGAAATATCATCAATAGGTAAATTCATAGAGACAGGGGAGGACAGGACGGGGCAGTAACTACTTGAAGAGTACAGGGTTTCTTTTGGAATGATGGAAATGTTTTGGAACTAGAAAGAGGTAATAGTAACACATCATGAATGTACTCAATGCCAGTGAGTTTTTCACTTT
Source organism: Orycteropus afer afer (assembly GCF_000298275.1). Taxonomy (NCBI): domain Eukaryota; kingdom Metazoa; phylum Chordata; class Mammalia; order Tubulidentata; family Orycteropodidae; genus Orycteropus; species Orycteropus afer. The sequence goes on along the minus strand of NW_006921813.1, from coordinate 464,648 downwards.
AAAATGTTAGATTTATGTTATGTAAACATTATCTAAATATTTCTTTTAAAAAAACCTACCACACATGTACACAAAAGTTATATCAGAGAATTTTCCAGAATTGCAGAAAAAATGTGTCATCATATTTTGAGTAAATGCTGAGTCTCAAGCTGCACAATTAAAAATCAACCCCTGGAAAACCCATTAAAATCAACATATGAATCACCAAATAGAGCATCTTGCAAACACAGAGAGAAGGCGGGGGATGAATTGATTTAACCACAGATCTAGCATCAACAACGATAGATGTTAGGAGAACATCTTCAAAGGTGTATGGGAAAGTAATTGTCAACCTAGAATGTGATTACACCAAAAGTTAGAATTCTATCCATAGCTTCAAAATGTGAAAGTAAAGTAAATAAATCTTCAGACACATCAATCATCTTCTGGTCCCTCAATTAAACAAGACAAAGATGTTGAACATTAACAACCAGAAAATTAACCCAGAAAAGTAGGATGTAATAAAACAAGAACAAGCACAGAGAAGAGAATAGATGAAGAGAGAGTGTCCAAATATTGTTTAAAATATGCTAAATATGCTAAGCACAATTCCTCTTGGGCTTAGTTTAAAAATTGAATGAATTCAGGATTTGCTGTAAAATTTAATGGCTAAAAATGTGTTAAAATTTAAAGTTCCCCAATAAATGACCACAAATATGATCAAGAGGTTTTTTTAAAAAACTGCTGAAGGCATAAGATAAGAAACAAACAAATGAAACATAAGAATGATAAACAGCACAAAACGAGGTGGCAAAACTAAGGCACATTTATCAAATAAACTTTCCTATTAAAATCACAGAGTTCAAGTGGGTGACTCTATGCTGGTGGAAGAATAAAATCCACTAAAAATATAAAATGATTTTCAATCTGGACACATAGGCTCAAATTACAGAGCAAAACACTGCAAGACTAACGAGTGAGAGCATCCCAAATCACTTTAGGACTCCGGACATGAGCTGATGACTATGCTAAAGCCTAAAGTTAAAACTCCATTTTGATCCTTTGCATTAGGAAAGTAGCCTGTCATTCCTGTAACTCTTCATGTATCCAGAGAAAATTACTTGGTAAACAATTTCAGAGGACAATATAGTTTTACTTACTTAAGGGTTTTTCTTAATCCTTAGGAAGTCAAGTCCAAGACAATTCTCATAACAGATGCTTACTCAAAATGAACTTTAAAATTGCACATGTCCTTCCTGCAGTCATGCAAGGTTGGTCTCATGATTGTTTCAAGGCTACATGTACCCAATGTAATGATAATGTTGGAACTTTTAGTAGCTCAGGTGGCACAGTGGTTAAGGCATTCAGATGCTAACCAAAAGATTGGCATCTTAAAACCACTAACCACTACATGGGAAAAAGATGAAGCAGTCTGCTTCTGCAAAAATTTACAGCCTTGGAAACCTAATGGGACAGTTCTACTATGCCCTCTATGAGTCAGAATTAACTTGATGGCAGTGGGATTTTTTTGTAACTTAAAAAAAAATTAGAAATGTATGTAACTTCCTACCAATCACATGTGCCTTCAACCAATTTTATAACATTACCTAAATGTCAGCCAAGCACTGAATTTCTACTGAAGATTCTTTTATTTTCTTATAAAAACTCCTTGAACTACTTCCTTCCTAGATCGGTTGGTTAGTGCAGAATCCTCTGGACTTTGTGATTCCCAATTTGCAAATTGCCTTGCCTCTCAGTAAAAGCACTTTACTTTTGATTTCCACTGTTTTTCTCTAAGATGCTAAAAAACAAACAAAAAAAAAGTACCAAAACCATGAATCACAGTCAGGAATATTAACACAATATTATCAGTAACTGATTAAAAACAGTAAAGCTGTAAAATATTTGTTGTTGTAGATAGGTGCCATTGATTTGCTTCCAACTCATAGCAACCCCATACACAACAGAACAAAACACTGCCCGGTCCTGCACTAGCTCCATGATCCTTGCTATACTTGAGCCCATTGCCACAGCCACTGTGTCAATCCATCTCACTGAGGGTCTTCCTCTCCTTCACTGTCAACCCACCTTACCAAGCACAACATCCTTCTCCAATGAATGGTCCCTTCTGACAACATGACCAAAGTAGGTGAGACAAGTCTGGCCATCTCACCTCCAAGGAGCATTCTGGCTGCACTTCCTCCAGGACAGATTTGTTAGATCTTTTAGCAGTCCATGTGTTCTGGTTACCAAGGGCCACTCTGACAGAAATATACCACAAGTGGAATGGCTTTAACAAACAGTCGAATATTCTCTTACAGTTTGGAGTCTTTAAGTCCAAGTTCAAAATGCCAGGCTCTATGGGCTGGGTAATAGCCCCTCAGCCTTGGGCTTCAGCTCTGTCTCCAGCTCCTGGCCCACTGAAGCTACAGACTTTTCTTCACTCAGACAGCTGCTGGCTGCTGAGGCTGATAAGCCCAAGGTTGACAAATACAAAGGCACAGTCCCGATGTTGCCAAATCACACAGCAGGAAATTAATTCAAGTCCATTGTAAGTTCCAAGTTGGCTGAGCATGGCAGGCTGCTGGACAATGACATAGCTACATGTGAGGTTCATGCATGCCATAAGCTGGAGACTATCCCCAAGGCTTCTCCTTATATACAGGAAGCAGACCACATCCCAAGGCAGCTACTCAGCTGCTAGTGGTAGATCCCACCATGGAGTTGAGTGCCAGTCTCATCATGGGGAATAACTACCACCAGCCGCCCAGCCACTCAACCAGGCTCAGCCAAGTTGGCATACAAATTTAACTACCACATCATGGTGCCATCAGAATTCTTCACTAGCACCACAACTCAAAAGCATCAAATCTTCTTCAGTCTTCCTTATTCATTGTCCAGCTCTCACATGCATATGAGGTGACTGAAAATATTGTGGCATGTGTCAGGCACACCTTTGTCCTCAGGGGATATCTTTGCTCTTCAGCACTTGAAAGAGGTCCTTTGCAGCTGATTTGCCCAGTGCTATATGTTGTCTGATGTACTGACTGCTGCTTCCATTGGCATCAATTGTAGAACCAAGCAATGTGAAGTCTTTGACAACTTCAATCTTTTCTCCATTTATCGTGATGCTGCTTATAGGTCCAGTTGTGAGGATTTTTGTTTTCTTTATATTGAGATGTAATCCATACTGCAGACTGTATTTTTTAATCTTCTTCAGTAAGTGCTTTAAGTCATCCTCACTTTCAACAAGCAAAGTGGGGTCATCACCATATCGCAGGTTGTTAATGATTCTTCCTTTAATCTTGATGCCACATTCTTCTTCATATAGTGCAGTTTCTCCAATTATTTGATCAGCATACACATTGAATAAGTATAGTGAAAGGATACAACCCTGACACACTCTCTTCTTGGTTTTAAACCATACAGTGTCCCCTTGTTCTGTTTGAATGCCAGCCTCTTGGTCTATGTACAGGTTCCTCATGTGTACAATCAAGTGTTCTGGAATTCTTATTCTTCTCAATGTTATCCATAATTTGTAGATCCATACAATCAAAGGCCTTTGCATAGTCAATAAAACATAACTAAACATCTTTCTGATATTCTTTGCTTTGAGCCAAGATCCATCTGACATCAGCAATAATATCCTTCGTCCCACATCCTCTTCTGAATCCAGCTTGCATTTCTGGAAGTTCTCTGTCAGTATACTGCTACAACTGTTTTTGAATTATCTTCAGTAAGACTTTACTTGTATGCAATATTAATGATATTGTTCAATAATTTCCACATTCTGTGGGGTCACTTTTCTTTAGAATGGGTACAAATATGGATCTCTTTCAGTCAGTTGGCCAAGTATATCTTCCAAATCTCTTGCCATAACCAATGAGTGTCTGCAGCAGGGCATCCATTTGTTGAAACATCTCAATGGGTATTCCATCAATTCCTGGTACCTTGTTCTTCACTAATTTCCTCAGTGCAGCTTCAACTTTTTCCTTCAATACCATTGGTTCTTGATCATATGCCACCTCCTGAAATGAAAGGAGATGGACCAGGACTTTTAGTTAGAATGACTCTGTGTATTCCTTCCATCTTCTTCTTCTTCTTCTTTAAATTGTGATTTGAGTGATTCCATCTTCTTTTGATACTTCCTTCATCATTCAATATTTTTCCCATAGAATATTTGAGTATTGCAACTTGAGGCTTAAATTTTTCCTCAGTTCCTTCAGCTTGAGAAATACCAAGCATGTTCCTCCCTTTTGGTTTTCTAACTCCACGTCTTTGCACATTTCATTATAGTAATTGGCTTTGTCTGCTCGAGGTGCTCTTTGAAATCTTCTCTTCAGTCTTTTATCTTGTCATTTTTTCCATCTGCTTTAGCTACTCTCCAGTCAAGGACAATTTTCAGAGTCTCTTCTGACATTCTTTTTTTTTTTTTTCTTTTTCTTCCTTTCGAGACTTTTTAATGACCTCTTGCTTTCTTCATGAATAATGTTCTTGATGTCATCCCATAATTCTTGTTTTCAGTCATTGGTGTTCAATGCATCAAATCTATTCTTAGATGGTCCGAAATATTTGGACCAGAAAATTAATAAATTATGTCTTACATATATGACTAGAGCAGATATAACTTTAAAAAATGTAGCACATGAGATATTTTTAAATTTTGACTTTAAATTATTTTTTAAAGTTCTATGTCATAAAGGATGTTTCATCAAAGACCAAAGAATCAATATTTAGTAATCATATTCTCTTATTGCAATGCCAAAAAATAGAAAGCAAATAAAATATAGTTAAGAACATAATTGGAAATTAAAAATTACATAGATAAATACATCAAATGTCGTAGAGGAAATCACAGTGGAAATATTTAGCTTACCATGAACTGCATACAAAATATTTAAGAAAGGTATTTTTAAATGCATAGTCTGAAATATTTATATAAAAAGGCAAACATTGATAATGTATTAATTAAGAGCTCAAATGAATATGTTATTAGTAGAATCAATAAATATAAAGGAAAAACATCATATAGCATTGGTGCCTCCTGAGTCTGTACCTACCTAACTGACATATCTCAGAATTGAGATATGAATTCAGGATGAGGATGAATTCCACAATGTCACCAGTACTGATGATAAATAAGCCTTATTGAGATAATATGTATGATCTAGGGGTCAGCAAAGTAGGAAAAACCTGACATCATCATCATCATTATCATCATCATTATCATCTTATCATCTCACTGAGAGATATGTCTGTACCTTGTTGCTCTTTTGGGTTCAGGACTTTTTCTACCTGTACCATTTTTCAAGGAGTGCTGGGTGGTACAAATGGTAAAGCACTTGGCTAAGAAAAGTTGGTATTTCAAAGCCATCCAGATGTACCTAAGAAGAAAGATCAGACATCTCTTTCCAAAGTTTCACAGCCTTGAAAACTCTATTAGCATACCATTTAACTGTGCACACATGGGATCATCATGAGTCAGAATAGAATCAGTGGCAACTAACAACAACAACCATTGTCCAGTACAAGCTTGAGAAATTGAACTGTGTCATTAGAGAAATACAGCAATTCCAGCATTAGACATTTTACAGTTGAAGTAATTTCAATTGGAAATCCGATTGCCAATTAACAGTGTCTTGTGGTTTTTGAAGGAACTCGGTGGTACAGTGGTTAAATCATTCAGCTGCTACCCAAAAGGTAAGCAGGGCAAACCCACCAGCTACTCCATGGGAGAAAAATGAGGCAATCTGCTTCTATCAAGATTTACAACTTTGGAAAATTTGTGGGGCGATTCTACTCTGTCCTATAGGGCCTCTAAGAGTCAGAATCAAGTTGATGGCTATGGGTATTTTTTGTTTTGGGGTTTGTGGAGATTGCAGTCCTCCATGGAGGTAAGAAAGAGAGGGTTACTGAGTTGTATAAACTCAAAAAAAAAAAAAAGAAACAAAGAAAGTCTTAACTGCCATTGAGTCAGTTCTGACTCATAGAGACCCTTCCTTGGGTTTCCGAGGTGATATCTCTACAGAAATAGATTGCTCAGTCTTCCTTCTGAGAAGTGGCTGGTGGGTTTGAACTGCCAGCCTTCTGGTTAGCAATCAAATGCCTTAGGCACTATGCCACCAGAGCTCCTATCACTGAGTTGTATGGGGAAGTAAATTCATATATATCCATTCCCATCAGAAAAGTGAAGGAAGACACTTTTCCAGTTCCAGACAACTTGTTGGCTAGGTAGTCATTAATGAGCAACCAGAATTGCTTTCTAATTATTCTGTCCATGTTGAATAAAATAATAAAAAGAAATTTAAAAATAAACATAAAAATAAAATAATAGATAGTATCTATCCAAAAACCCGAAATAAGAAAGATAATAAAATTAAAATATGCTTTTCTTGTGGAAGATAGTAAAAAAAATTTCTAGCCTAATAATCTAGAAATAAGAGGCTATATGAATACTATAAATAAGAAAAAATGCATAAATAAAGAGGATAAATTTTTTAAAAAAGGGCTAGAGGCAGCTTTGTTGTTGTTATAGCGGCTGTCAATTTGGCTCTAAGCCAAGGTGACCTTCTGTGCAGTAGAACGAAACATTGTCCAGTCCTGCATCATCTCACAGTATTTACTGTGTTTGAACCCATTGTTACGGCCACTGTGTCAGTCTTTCTCATAGAGGAGTTCCCTTCATTTTCACTGACCTTCCACTTGCCCCAAAATGGTGTCTTTTCATACCTGTTGGTCTTTCCTGCTGATGTGTTCAAAGTAAGCAAGATAAAGTCTTGATATCCTCACTTCTAAAGAACTGACTATATTTTCCCCAAGACTGATTTTTTCATTCTTCTAGCAGTTCACAATATATTCAATATTCTTTGCCAGCACTATGATTCAAGTGCATCAATGATCCTTCAATCTTCCTTTTCTTTTCCAGTTTTCACATGAATATAAGGCAATTGAAAAAAAATATGGCTTGGGTCGGGCTCACATTAGTCATTAAAATATCATCTTTTCCTTTAACACGTGAACAAGATTTTAGGCAACAGATTTACCCATTGCAATGCATCATTTGACTTTTTGACTAATGATTCCATGGACATTGATTGTTGATTCAAGTAGAATAAAATTCTTGACAACTTCCCTTTCTTTATCATTTATCATGATGTTGTTTACTGGTCCAGTTCTGAGAATGTTCTTTCTCTTTATGTTCAGGTGCAATCCACATTGAATGTTGTAGTCTTTGATTGTCATCAGAAGTGGCTATGGGTAACTTTATGACTGTTGCTTTGATAATTCAGTTAAATGGACAATTTGAGAGAGAAATGAAATTTCAAAATTGAGTGAGAATAAATAAAATATTAAAAAGATGTTAGATTAGCATTCAAATTATTCCCCCAAGAAATGTCAAGGAAAGATTCTTATATGTATGAATACATAGTTAAGGATGTATCCTCTTAGAAATACAAATTGCTATTTTTCTCATACTTTAACACTTTTCTGGACACAATTTTCTGTATTTCCTTAAAATAGCTATAGGCAATTAGAGGTAAATTTAATTTATAATGTCAAAAGGTGGTATAATATCACATGGCATAAAATTTATTGAACTATTTTTCTATCGATTAGTTTTTTTGTGTCCCCAATTATTACCTCTATATACAAAGCTGCAGTAATTGTCTTTGTATGCATGTCATTGGAAATGTAAATATATTGGTTTCAAATAAGGAAATTTGTACATCAGGGTTGTATCTTTCACCATACTAGAACTATGCAAACTATATACTGAGTAAGTAATCTAACAAGCTGAATGAAGGATTGGAGGAAGACTTATTAACAGCCTACAATTTACAGATAACACAACCTTTCTTGTTGAAATGGAAGGAGACTTAAAGAATGTATTGATGAAGATCAAAGACAGCAGCCTTAAGTATGGAATACATATCAACACAACAAAAACAAAAATCCTTACAACTGGACCAATAAGCAATATCATGATAAATGTAGAAAAATTTGAAGTTGTCAAGGACTTCTTTTTATTTAGATACACAATCAACACCCTTGGAAACAGCAGTCAAGAAATCAAGTTACATTTTGCATTGGACAAATCTGCTACAGAAGACCTCATTAAAAGTGTTAAACAGTAAAGACGTCACCTTGAGAGCTAAGATGAACTTGATCCAAGGTATTCTCAATAAGCTCATTTGCATGTGAAAGCTGGACAATGAGTAAAGAAGATTGAACCAGAATGGATGCATTTGAATTATGGTGTTGGCAAAGAATATTGAATACCATGGATGAAAGAAGAATGAACAAATCTGTCTTGGAAGAAGTAAAGCCAGAATGCTCCTTAGAAGAAAGGATATTGAGACTTTGTCTTCCTTCCTGGGACATGTTATCAGAAGGGACTAATCCCTGGAAAAGGAAAATCATGATTGGTAAAACAGAGGGTCAGTGACAAAGAAGATTCTTAGTGAAATGGATTTACACAGTTGTTGCAAGCATGGGCTCAATCATAGCAACAGCTGTGAAGATTGCAGTTTTGTTCTGTTGTCCACAGGGTTGCTATGAGTCAGATCTGACTCAATGGCACCTAACAATAACAATAACAACATATAGGTGTGCACAAATATCTATTGATTTATTTTGCAATTTCTAATATATATTTTTTTTCATTTTTATTGTGATTTATGTGAAAGTTTACAGGGCAAATTCATTTTCCATACAGAAGCTCACACACACACTCTGTCTCATGACATTGATTACAATTTCCTACAATGCCACAACTTTCTTTCCACTTGCTCCTCATAGTTATCTCTTCTCTGTGTCATTCCCTCCCATGCATTCCTGCTCCACAAACTTTCTCCCTGTGCATACACAGCCCTTTGATTCTCCCATGATTGAGCTCTCCAAGGAGTATATCTACCTTAGGTAAATGTTCGACTCATATGCCTGTCTTTTGTTTAGCTGGAAGCCACAGGAGTGGGTTCAATTCCAGACCTGAAGGGCAGCTAGGGGCCATAGTCTCAAGGGATTCACCAGGTTCTATCAGACAAACAAACATGGCCCTTTTTTTGTGATTTTGAGTTTTATTACACATTGTTCTCCCACTCTATCAGGATCTCCTACATAGGTCCCCCTTCAAGTGGTTGACAGTGGTAGTCAGGCACCATCTAGTTCTTCTAGTCTAGTCATATAGGCTAAGGATCACATGGTATACCAGTCCCTTGGACTAATTGTTTCTGTGCTTCTCTGGTTTTCTTCATTCTTCTTTACTCTGGACGAGGAGAAACCCATCGTTGCATCTAGATGGCCGCCTGTAAGCTTTTAAGGTCCCAGTCACTACTCGCCAGAGTAGGATGTGGAACAATGTTTGTGTAGTATTTTATGCCAGTTAAGCTTGATGTCCCCTGCAACTATGGTCCCGAGCCCACAGGTCCAACTACTCACTCTATCTAGGTAGCTGGCTGTGGCCAAGAAGTGACTACAAACTTTTCCCTTGTCAATTCTACTATACACCTGGGAATTCTTACAGAACATACAAAAACACTTGGAGAAACATTGTCTGCCAATCCTATACATTGTTATGAGCACACTCCTCCCTGCATAGACATATCTAATTGTTCAGGCTGTTCACTCATCCATCTGCCCATATACCCATGTTTGCCATCACTGACAAAGCAGTGCTGATGTGCAAAAGGGTTCATCTTTGTTGTCTGTACCTCCCATGCACCTTTCTCTGTCTTCCTCTTCTTCAATGCCACTGTGTTGATCACTCACACTTGGTACATTGCTCTTCCCTTGACCCGAATCAATACTTGTCTCTACCTATCTAGTAGTGTTGCCTCTCCTCACCTCTCATCCCTGGTAACCAACAAAGAGAGTTTCCTTACATATATATTCCTTTCCTTGACTTTTTACAATAATGGACTAATACAATATTTGTCCTTCTGTGATTGACTTATTTCACTCAGCATAATGTCCTCCAAGTTCATCCATGTTTTGCTGATTCTACGTTACTCTTTAGGGTTGCATACTATTCCATTGTGTGGATGTACCATAGCTTGGTTATCCATTCTTCTGCTGATGGGCACCTGGGTTGTTTCCATCTCTTTGCTATTGTAAATAGTGCTGCAATGAACATGAGTGTACATGTATCTGGTCTTGTCCTTGCTGTCACTTCTTTAGGGTATATACCTAGTAATGGAATTGCTGGGTGAAATGGTATTTCTAATTTCGACTTTTGAAGGGATAACCATACTCCTTTCCTCTGTGGTTGTATCATTTGACAGTCCCACAAGCAGTGTAGGAGAGTCCCAATCTCTCCATACCCTCACCAGCATTTGTTATTTCCACACATATTTACTTGTAAGAAGTAATTTCCTTGAATTGAGAGTGTTGGATCAATTTTAATAATTCTTGCCAATTTGTTCTCAAAAAGACTGTAAAAATCCATACTTCTCCTGTAATATGTGAAAGCACACTTTCATTAAAGAACTTTAGAAATATTTCTATAAATGGAAGAAACAAAGAAAGTTACCTAGTCACATGTTGTTGTTGTTATGTGCCATTGAGTCAGACCTGACTCATAGTGACCCCTCCTTGGGTTTCTGAGGTGGTATCCCTAGGGAAGTAGATTGCCCACCTTCCTTCTGAGGAGTAGCTGGTGAGTTTGAACTGCCAGCCTTCTAGTTAGTAGTCAAGTTCCTTAGCCACTATGCTACCAGAGCTCCTAGTCACATAGAGGTGATTAAAATTTTACAATTATGCCTATTCAAGACAATAAACTGGTGAAAATAACTGTGTGATAAGAATTAGAAAATTAGATAATCAATTCCAAAAACAAGTATTATCCATGTAGGAAATACATTAAGAAAAATAAATAAATAAATAATAGAACTGATAAGGTCATCAACATTATGTGATTAAATAATACAGCATTTCTATACACCATTTAGAAATTGAAATATAAAAATCATGTATTTTTCATCATAAAGCTTAAAAATTTAACAAAACATCTGCAAACCCTGAATAGAGAAACTGATCAAACATTACTGAAGACTATTAGAAAAAGTCATAAATAAAAGGACAGGAGACAATATGATTTAATATAAAGTAAATCTCACTCAAGTTTGTAAAGATGACAATTCTCCCCCAAATTAGCTATAAATTTAATAGAATTATCATCAACTTCTCAATAGGATTTTTTTTAATACAACTTAAGAAACTGACATAATTAAAGTAAGTGACCAATAATTTCCATGATTACTTTTCAAGTGAACATGGTGTGTGCACTGGTTCTATCCTACCCACCATTAAGAAATTAAGAAAATTCTGGTTTGGCTCTTTTCTCATAAGTGGTGTATAATCAGAAAGGTAATGTCATTGAATACTTTTCTTAAAATAACTGATTTTAAAATAGTTATTGACCTCTAAACTGGGAGTTCTGTTGGTGTAGTGCCTAAGGTATTTGACTGCTAATCAGAAGGCTGGTAGTTCAAACCCATCAGCCATTCCTCGAGAGAAGATCGGGCAATCTACTTCCATAGTGATACTGCCTCAGAAACTCAAGGAAGGGTCACTATGAGTCAGATGTGACTCGATGGCAATGAGATTTTTGTTTTGTTTTGTTTTGTTTTCATTAATTTCTAATTACATTGTTAATTGTTAGAGGAGATGGGTAGAACCACTAAAAAGACAGGCTGGCTGCTCAGAATTAAGGTCGCTGTCCATTGTGCTATAATCTTTCCTATAACATTGTAAAGCAAGATTATTATTTTTTTTTCTATAACTCTCTATATATTTTTTAATATGCAAAAGCATTAACTGTGTGGATCATAAAAAATTATGGATAACACGGAGAAGAATGGGAATTCCAGAACACTTAACTGTGCTCATGAGGATCCTGTACATAGACCAGGAGGCTGTCGTTCAAACAGAACAAGGGGACACTGCATGGTTTAAAATTAGGAATGGAGTATGTCGGGGTTGGATCTTTCACCATACTTATTCAATATGTATGGTTAACAAATAATCAAAGAAGCTGGACTATATATATAAAGAAGAACGTGGCATCAGGATTGGAGGAAGACTCATTAACAACCTGCAATATGCAGATGACACAAGTTTGTTTGCTGAAAGTGAAGATAACTTGAAGCACTTACTGATGAAGTTTAAAGACTACAGTCTGCAGTCTGGATTACATCTCAACATTAAAAAAAATAATAATAAAAAAGAAAAGAAAACCCTCACAACTAAACCAATAAGAAACATGATGATGAAAAAGAAAAGATTGAAGTTGTCAAAGATTTCATACTATTTGGTTCCACAATCAACACCAATGGAAGCAGCAGTCAAGACATCAGATGATGTATTGCACTGGATAAATCTGCTGCAAAAAACCTGTTTAAAGTGTTGAAGAGCAAAGATGTTCCATTGAAGACTAAGGTGCGCCTAACACAAGCCCTGGTATTTTCCTTTAATTGCCTTAGATACATGTGAGAGCTGAACAATGAATAAGGAAGACTGACAAAGAGTTGATGCTTTTGAATTGTAGTGTTGGTGAAGAAAACTGACAGTACCATGAACTGCCAAAAGAACGAACAAATCTGCCCTGGAGGAAATGCATCCGGCATGCTCCTCGGAATCCAGAATGGCCAGACGTCGTCTGACGTACTTTGGTCACGTTGTCAGAGGGACCATTCCCTGGAGAAGGATGTCATGCTTGGTAAGGTGGAGGTCAGGGAAAAAGGGGAAGACCCTCCATGAGATGGATTGATGTAGTGGCTGTAGTAACAGGGTCAGTTATAGAAAGAATTGTGAGGCTGCTGCAGGACCGGGCGGTGTTTTGTTCTGTTTTACATATGGTCGCTATGAGTTGGAGCCGACTTGACAGCACCTAACAGCAACACAACAACATTGCCTTTTTTTTTTTTTTCTTTTTAAGGAAAAAATAATTTTGTGAAAAAATAATTACTACAACACAACATCCTTTATGAATTGTTTTAGATAATATTTGGATATCTTACTCCAATTGTGCAGGTGTTTCAGAGGAGACATTTTTGTTCTGTGTTACTATTTTCAAATGCAGCAATTCTGTTTACTTGTATAATTTTAAAGGCCATTGACATATGCTGCTTTGGTACTTCTTACTATTGCTTAATAGGAGCTCTAGTAGCATAGTTCCTAAGGCACTTGACTGCTAACCAGAAGACTGGCGGTTCAAACCCACCAGCCACTCCTCGGAAGGAAGGTTGGGCAATCCTACTTCCGTAGTGATACTGCCTCGGAAACCCAACGAGGGGTCGCTATGAGTCAGGGCCGACTCGACGGCAAATAACAACAACAACTGTTGCTTAAGTCACCCAAAGACATGGGCTCAAGTTCTTTCTGATTAATTCTCTAGGAATCTATTATCTATTTGCTATTCTTAAAATATATTAATGGGGTGTTTTATACTGAAGTAATTAAGTAATTAATCTGATATTAATTTCTCTTTCTTCTAAAAGAGTTATCTCCAAAAGACCATGCCAAATATGCAAAACATATAATGATAAATGCCAACAAAATGCAACGCACTGACATCGAGTGGGATCTAACTCATAGTGACCCCTCCTTGGATTTCCAAGGCAGTATCACTATGGAAGTAGATTGCCCAACCTTCCTTCCGAAGAGTGGTGGGTGGGTTTGAACCGCCAGCCTTCTGGTTAGCAGTCAAGTGCCTTAGGTACTATGCCACCAGAGCTCCCAATAAATGCCAAAGTAGCAAGAAAAGAAGAGCAAATGTTACTTTCAATATTATGTATGCATTTTAAAAGCATCAGTGGCTCCTATGTTTGTCAATATGTCTAAATTGAACTTCTTGAGGTCTCAAATACTGTCAAATCCTCTAATTGAATGCTTCAGAAATAATCAAAATTCCTTAGGAATGTATAGTTGTTCTTTAAAAAAAGGTGATTTTATTCACCACTGGTGTAGATATCTATTTTCATAATGGGAGGCACTGGTTAATAACCACCATTCAAGAGCTGACTTGACTTGCTTAAAATCCTGGGATTCTCTGCATATTAGCTAACTGACCTTAGGTAAATTTATGTTCTTCAATTTCTTCATAGAAATTGAAGTAATGATAATAATAGTAACAAGCTCATTGTGGGTTGTTTTGTTTTTAATGATGGTTAATAACCAGACACGCTGCCATGGAGTTGGATCCGGATCCTACTCATAGTGACCCCTCCTTGGGTTTCCGAGGAGATATCACTACAGAAGTACATTTCCCAACCTTCTTTCTGAGGAGTGGCTGGTGGGTTTGAACGACCAGCCTTCTGGTTAGTAGTCAATTGCCTTACGCACTGTGCCACTAGGTGGTTAAGTGAGCTAATATATGTGAACCTCCCAGACAGTACCCTGCCTACACAAGTCAGTACTTTATGGGGGTCAGATATGATGATGGTGAGTGCCAGTGCTGATGATCTTGCTCAAGCTATGGGAGGTCCTTTCGGGAACTGTTGAGATTGTTAAGATAATCATCCAAAACTGAGTAAAACAAAATCAGAACATCCCTGTGGACCAAACTCCAAATATTTATTTTACTAAAGGCAGGGTTATTCTATTTACAAAACAAATGAATCCATTTTAATTAGGCCAAAGAAATAATCTTAAGCTTAGTTGCTTTAATCTTTTGATTTGGCTAAAACTCTATCACAATTTTATGTCAATTCTTTATTGACAAAAAATTTCTAAACACATCAGCAGGAAATAGTATACACACACACATATATATGCATATAGATGTATAAACATGTATATACTCTTGCATCTGATATTACAGCATGATCATAATTGGTAAACACAAAGGCAAAAATCATATATGTATATATTTGTGAACAGAATGCTACAAGGAAAACTGTCTTGCTTATATTTACTTTTTAAATAAACTTTTTCATTTGGAATGCTATTAGATTTATAGAAAACATGAATATATAGTCAAGACCTTCCAAGATAGCCTTCCTCCAGTTTCCTTAATGTAAACTTCTTACAGAACAATAATATATTAGTTGAATCTAAGAATGTAGCATTCAAACATTACAATTAACCAAACTAGACTTTATTTGAATTTCATCAGTCCTCCAATAATGCTTTTTTTCTCTTCCAAGTTCCAATCTAAAACAGTGCATTGCATTAAATCATCTTGTCTCTTTAATCTCCTCTGATGTGTGGCAGCTTCTCAGCTTTGTGGTCTGGCTATCCTTGTGGTTTCCGGCTGCACACTAGTCTTAGAGCACCTCAATATTCTGTTGATTTCTGTTTTAAGGCGTCTGTACTATGCTAAAGGATCTCTGGTGGTCCTGTGGTAAGGCATTCAGCTGTTAACCAAAAGGTAGTGGTTTGAACCCACCAGCTTCTTTACAGAAGAAAGATGAGGTAGTCTGCTTCCATAAAGATTTACAGCCTTGGAAACCCTGTGGGGGCAACTATGAGTCAGAACTGACTCGATGGCAGTGAGTTTGGGTACTCTGCTTGGGACACCTGTCCTAGAGTGTTCAGCTCTGCCTGCCTTGCACACACTCTCACCTAGAAACATACTTAGGACAGGATCTGGTGGCTATAAAACTCCCATTTCTCGTGTTATGGTTAGAAACCCCAACTGCAATCTTTGTAGGCCCTTCCCTTCCCTCCCATTCCCTTCTTCTCTTTCTTCTTTCTCTTCCCTTATGCTCTATTTTATTATATTCTTTTCTCAGTATTCTACTTACTGTCACCAAAAGAAGTGGAGCTCAGAGTGGTAATAACTTCAAAAAATGATGTCTGATTGTTTTTTCTTCCCTCCTAGTCTCCCTTTCCCAAGTTTCCTGATTTACAATCCCTTTGGATAGCTATTATTATTATTATTTGTTGTTGCTGTTATTTTATTTGTTTGTTTGTTTGTTTGTGTATTGGGGGATAGAGTTGATAATCCAAGTTCAGACACACTAAAATTAAATGAATTCCTTTTTTAAATGTATGCGCTTTCACCAAACATCACGAATAATATCTTTGTCCAAGGTTCTCATTATTTAGATATTTTTTCTAACAGTGACTACATTTTTCTTGTAGATACAAGAAGAAAGATGGCAACAAGAAAAAAAAAAAAGATAATCTGATGTCTTTTCAATTTATTTCCTTAAAGACCTATTTAGAGAATGAGAAAAGATTGAAGATTTGTCCACTGAAATTAATTAAGCACAGTGAAGTCTTGCAAGCTCATAAAATTAGATATAATAAAGGGGTAGAAAAATCTCAGAAGACATGCTTATCTAGGTTTGGGACTCTAAACTTAATCCTCAAGGACAGAAATGAGATTAAGAGACTGAACATTGGTCTTCATTCTGTCTTTTATTTTGTATTCACAGTGTGAGACTTGGGGGAAATAGAGGTATAACAAATTATTCTGTCAGACACAGTCATCTTGTATTTTGCAATTAGAGTAGCTCAACACTGACACAAACAGAGATACATATTAGAACTTCAGTAAAGAATAAATTGTGAACAATTGTCCTATGTAAGAGACAGTGACAGATGAGACATTGGTTTTCCCCATTATGATTGACCAAGTAAGTGTTCATTTGTTTGTTTATAGAAAATGTATCACACACTGTTCATAAGGCACTATGCTAAAGCTTGAGTAGAAAATGATGAACAAAATACACATGGTCACTGAAATTGTGAGCTGGAAACTGGCAAGGACAATTCATATCAAAAAGTTGAGATGAAATAAGTAATACTGACAAAGAGGATCCACCCACTGCTATCGAGTCAGATCCGAGTCATAGCAACCAGTCCTTGGGTTTCCAAGGCAGTATCACTAGGGAAGTAGATTGTCCAACTTTCCTTCTGAGGAGTGGCTGGTGGGTTTGAACCACCAGCCTTCTGGTTAGCAGTCGAATGCCTTAGGCACTATGCCACGTAGGTGGGTAAAAGAAAATATTAGGATGCAATGAAAGAGAACAAGCTGGGTGAATGTGTGTATTCAAATTGTGTGGTCTTAAGGGTTAGTATTTTCTTTTGATGAATGGCTGACTTTTTCAATAAATATAAAGTCTTCTAAAAATGAGTGAATGGAAAATATTGGAAGCAAGAGAAGTTTAAAATATTAATTTTTAAAGAATGTTTATCAGAAATACAATATAATTGTTGGACAATGTTGAGTATGTTAGAGATTGCTTAGGCCCCAAGTGTTTGATTGATAACAAATTTTGATCATTTCCATAAAATGAGGTGATGAATTTTCAGTGAAAATAAAAGAAAAATCAAATTTTAGAAATGTACCTCTCTCTTAACAAAATATAATGATTTAAAAATGACTTTACACAAAAGATATTAAAGTTGTTTGTGTTAAGAACAGAACAAAATTTTACAAAAGTATTTACAACATGACAGCTTTCCTACAGTACAAGCTCCACTAGAATTGAACAATTTTTGAATATTTGTAATACTATCAATATGCTACACATTCACGCAGAATTATTACAATATGTAAGGTTTAAAAACCTGTTTTCAGTATGTGGTTTTCAAACAGTGAAGCACTTCTGCATACACGTACTTATCCCTTTATGTTCCATTGTCTGATAAGTTTATATTTTCATTAGGACTGTTTATATATCCCTCCATTAAGACACACTTCTCTTAGATTTATTGGTGGAAGAGATGTTTTATTCTTTTCCACACAAGAGTTATTCATTTGATAGTAATTTCTATAGCTGCAAAATAAATGATTATCTAAAATCTTCTGTTATACATAATTTTGTTTGCTTCATAATTTTCTGCTTTCACCTGTAGAAAGTAAGACCAAGAATTGTCCCTTTCTCTATTTTGTTCATGACATGTGTCTATTATCTTTGATAGGCCTTTATACGTATTTGTGGAATAAATGGATGAATAAATACTACCTTTTAAAATGTAGCATCAATATAACAATAGGTTTCACAAAACAGAAACCCAATATAAAGGCATACAATAAGTTCAAAGCAAATTCAATTTCACAATTATGAGGGAAAGGCTGTTTACCACTGACTCAAGTAAAGGTGATATAATTTATGTTTTTCAATGAAAGAGGCAAAGGTTTGAATATAAATGTCTTACTCTAATTCATTCAAATTTAAGAAACGAAGTTAGGAGTAGATGCCAAGTGTTCTGACATACACTAGGATTATTCCTATTACATGATTTACTTTTATCCTGTGAACTGAATTGATGGGATTCTAATGCAAACTCTGTGTCTGACCCAAGCCATGGTCTTTTAAAAACACCTCATATGCATATAAAAGCTGTGACGATGGAAAAGGAAAGCAGAATTGATCCGTTCAACTTGTAATGTTGATGATGTTGACTATGCCATAGACTGCTGGAAAGAAAACCTATCAATCTTAGAAGAAATACAACTAGAACGCTCCTTAGAGACGAGGATGGTGAGACCGCCACTAGACTGCTTATGGACACGCCAGTCACGAGAAGAGCGCATCACGTTTGGTGAAACGGAGGGTCAGCGAAAATGAAGAAAACCCTCCATTAAATGGATTGACACAATAGACAGAACAATGGACGCCGTAAAAAAGACTTTGTAAAAAACCTTTGATCAAAAGTAAAACGGATGAATAAAACCTAGGTTTTTGTTGCTTTCAGGAAAATTACGTCAGACTTTTCACAAATGCCTGTCCTTATCTGATTAAGCCATAAATAACTAAGGGATTATATTCGCTGCAGTCAAGCCGGGATGTAGAAGGAATAGACCCTAAAGATGAGGGTTTTAACCCAGATACATGAGTGTAAAATGCCTTTACAAAACATTTCTTTCATGATAAGGGTATGGAAACAAAGTCACAGAAAGAAAGCCTTGGCAGCCTCTTTGTCCGTTTGCCGCGGCGTGGTAGTTAAGGTTACGTGTGAACTTGGCTGGAGCTGGTTTTGAGTAGCTGGGCAGCTGAGATTGGTAATGCACTCCATGGTGGGGTCTGCCATGAGCGGCTCAGCTCCTGTTCTAGGGCACGGTCTGCTTCAGGTTTATACTGAGTCTTCATTTAGCAGCCTGCCATGTTGCCTGCTGTTTTGGGGACTGTTTCTGGACTTGAACTAATGGCCTGCCATGTTGCATGATAGTCTTGGGACTGGGCCATTTTACGGATCAACCTTGGGTTTGCCAGGCTCAGCAGCCAGCAGCTGCTTGAATTAAGATGGGCCAGGAACAAGAGGCAGAGCTGAAGCCCAAGCTTGAGGTCCCTGAAGAAGGATGATAGGGCAATTTCCTTCTGTAAAGATTATCAGCCTTAGAAACCCTAGGGGAGTCACTGTAAGTCAGAATCAACAGGATGGCTGTGAGGGTTTTTTTTTTTAAGGACATTTTTATAATCTGTTTTGAAAAGTGTACATTGTAAGCACACTGTGACTATGATTATAAATCTTTGTAGCCCATCTGAGTATATCTAAGCATTTATATCCATTGTAAGGCTTTTCCCACTTCATTAAAAATGAAAGAATCTGCTTCCATAAAGATGTACAGTATTGGAAACCCAATACGTATAGCTGCGAGTCAGAATTGAATCAACAACAGGTTTTGTTTTGCTTTGTTTTTTTTCCGTGTGTGACCACAATAAAAAAGTAATCAATCAATGATGTTACACTAATCTTCTTGTTTTTTGCCCTTTGGCTGTCCCAACTATAAGAAAATACCCTATTTTCTCAAATGCAAGCTGGTGATTTCCCACCTGGGTGCCTCGCTAATGCTAGGTAAGTCCTCTGAATCTTCAAGGTCTCAGTGTTCTGTTTTGTTTTGTTTTGTTTTTTTCCCCCATGACAATTCAAACATATGAACAAGTAGGAAGATGACACAGGACTGTGCAATGTTTCGTTCTGTTATTGATAAGGTCACTGACTCAGACCTACATTGGCAGCAACTAACGACATCAAAAACATGCAAACTGTTATATGAAAATGACTGATTCTTCACATAAAATAGATACAAGGCTACTTACATATTTTATTTCTTTTTTTCTGTTTACTTGGCTTGTCTTAATGCATACGGTAATTGCATATTTAAGTTATAATTGTTATTCTTGTCTCCTGAATATTTTTACTATTCCATTGACGGCTATTGCTTAATCATTGTGATGAGACTTACCTGATAAACTCCTCTTCTTGACATTACAGTTAGGTTCTCTGTGTGGTATAGTATATGCTATTGGTTAAATTCGAGGCTCGGGCACCAGGGTGCATGCATCCCACTCCTTACTCTGTCATTTATCATGTGAACAACCTTCAGCAGGTTAAGCCCTCTTAGCCTCAGTTCTTCATATGTAAAATGGGGATGATAAACCTATTTAGACTTGTGAAGATTAAATAAAAGACCTCATGCTAAGAACCTAGAAGAATTTCTGAGATATACTAAACACTCCAAACAACATTAGGAATTAATAACGTAATTTCTCAGGAATGCTTACCTGATCTCCCTATAAGTTTGATTACATTATAATCACACAAAACACTATCTCCTTCTTTTGTAGTACTTGTAACACTTTCAGTTTCACATTTATTTGTAGAATCTTTGTTCAATTTCTATTCTCTTAATGCTATAAGCTCCATGAGAGCACTATGCCTACTTTTTATCTCATTGTTACAGATGTGATAGTTATCTTAGTTATCTAGTGTTGCTATAGCAGAAATACCATAAATGGATGGCTTTAATGAGTTGAAATTAATTTTCTCATCATTTAGGGCACTAGAAATCAGGTGTAGTGCCTAAGGTACTTGACTGCTAACCAGAAGGCTGGAGGTTCAAACCCAACAGCCACTCCTCGGAAGGAAGGTTCTGCAATCTACTTCCATAATGATACTGCCTCAGAAAATCAAGAAGGGGTCGCTATGAGTTGGGTCTGACTTGACGGCACATAACAATAACAACAAGCTCTAAGGTAACACTTGTTCTCTCTGTCAAGTATGGGGGAATGTCCTTGTCTCTTTTTAATTTCTGTTTCTTGGTTCACTTGTAAACTTCATGTGGCATGGCACCTATCTTCCCCTATCTCTGCTTGATTCCTTGCTTAATCTGCTTTCATATTTCAAAAGTGATTGATTTAATATACATCCTACACTAATACTGCCTCGTTAACATAACAAAGAAAGTTCATTTCCAAATGAGATTATAACTAATGGTAATATATGGAAGAAACAAGTTAGGATTTACAACACTTACTTTTTTGGGACACAATGCAATCTGTAACAGTCCCAAATGCTCAATACATAATGCATGCTCAGTATATATGTTTGAATGAATAGATGAATAAATGAATGAATCCCTGCACTTGATGGAGTCCTTTAATTCTACCATCATCCCCATTCCATCTTATTAAGGACAAATTCTTTTTTATTCAAAGTACCAACTCCCTTTCTAGTCCCTTGCTGGTTCCTTTGACTATTGCATTTGAATTCAACCAAAAGGATGAATACTTTTAATATTTTGATTTGACTTTGAATTACAAATTTGCACAAATAATTCACATTCCCTCTAGAATCCAGGTGCAAGCCATATTTGATAAATGTATATTCAACGAAGTTAATAAAAGCTATTCTTGCCTCCTTCATTATAAAAACAATGAACTCTGGTGCTACTGAATCTATTCCTCAGAAATAATTTTTAGGAAGCAAAAATAAGGAATTATCAAAGGACATTAACTTTATTACAGACAAAAAGTTGATTTTTAGACTTCAATATGCATCTCCTTTCTTTTATTTATTTATAATGCTGTGAAATTCTTCAGGTCAAGTCACACTTCAGCCAATTCTTAATAAACTTTTACAAAATAATTTTATGTTTTTCAGTAGGTAGAAGTCCTTATGAGCATGCTTTACCTTAAAAATCTAATAATAAAATAAACAATGTAGCTTATCATGAGACAGGTGTCAATTGCCTTTTCTAATTGAGCAACAGTAAATATACATGTTTCCTTTTAACTGAAGAAATATACTGTATATTTAAATTTAACTGCTCATATAATCTTAAATATAATTGAGATAAAGTAAAAAAATGTTTCATGATTTTCTTAAGATATTTTCAACAAAAGTATTTAAAAAACCTGAAATGTTGTGTAATTTATATTATATATTCCATATATGGGAGCTCTGGTGGCATAGTTCCTAAGACATGTGACTGCTAACCATAAGATTGGTGGTTCAAACTCACCAGCCACTCCTCGGAAGGAAGACTGGGCAATCTACTTCCCTAAAGATTTACTGCCTTGGAAACCCAAAGGTGATT
>NW_006921813.1:434261-441711 GCF_000298275.1 Orycteropus afer afer | reverse complement strand
CACCAGCCTTCTGGGTAGTAGTCAAATGCCTTAGGCAGTGTGCCACCAGAGCTATCCATTAACAATAAGCTGTTTGTTGATTTTTCTTGGTATCCAGAGTGCTGCAGAAGAGAAATCAACTGAATGAGTAGATAATTAAGCATTAGAGGAAGTTTATCTGGTAAAATTGTAAAATATTAACTATTTTTCTCAAATAAAATTTTCCAATTAACCATGAATTTATTGAAATTTATTTCAAACTCTCAGGGAACATGTAACTATCATTTTAGATAGTTTCTTCCAGGTTACAGTGAAGGATACAATTTGGATATTCATTTAATATAACAAACATAACTTTGTTAATAAGAACATCAAGAAAGACAAAGATTGAACAATGAAAACATCTGAAGATATACGTATTCCAATTTTACTTAATTTATACAAATGAAAAAAGTACAAATGAAAAATTAGCAAATTAAATGCAGTTGTTTCATAAAAGAACTATTAATCAATATATTTTAAGTATTTTTATGTTTAGGATGTTTCCATAGTAATAATAATGGCTCTAAATTATTTTATTATTAATCATAATATAAATAATATATATTACAGTTTTTTTTAAAAAAAGGTTATTTAGCTATTTCTTTATTGAATGACATCCATTTTGTTTTAGAATTAGCAATTCTAAAATATAAATCAATCAATTAAATACTAAGTCCAGAAAGGTAAGAAATGTCAATTAACCAAAACCAAATCCATGGCCATCAAGTTGATTCTGACTCATAGCAACATCCATTGGGTTTCCAAGGCTGTAAATCTTTTCAGACACAGCCTGCCTCAACTTTCTTCTGCAGAGCTGCTGGTGGCCTTGAACCATCCACCTTTTGGTGAAGAGTCAAGTGCCCTAATCACTATACCACCAGATCTCCTTAAAAATGTCAGTTAGTGGATGAGAAAATTATATTTATTAAAATTCAATACAAATTCCAGGGTTAAAAATTAATAATCCATGGAAGTTATAAATAGAAGGGTATCTCTTTCATATGCTTATTAGTTAAGATGCTTTTACATGCAAGTAAGAGAACAAACTGTACAAATTATAGAAGCTTATTATCTTACATAATCAGGAATGCAGAAGTATGCAAATCATTTGTATGGCACAATTGGGTTTCAGCTCCATTTCTCTGATTTGTACTATCCTTGCCCTCAATCTCTGTGGACTTACTTCTAAGGTAGTAACAAAATTGCTGCCATCTGCTAGAACAAGACGCTTCATGATTTATGTCAACAGTTGTAGAATAAAATATCTTCTCTTCTGTTTGGATGGAGTCAGTGTCCTCTACGTCACATCACTTGCATGGGAGAAATTAAATATCTCAACAAGCATGCAATTCCCTAAAGAAAGATGAGGGCTAGGACGTCTCAAGAAACAACCCATTTGTTGTTGTTGTTTGGTGTTGTTGAGTTTGTTCTGAGTCATAGAGACCCTATGTACAAAAGAAGGAAAAGCCGCCCAGTCCTGTGCCAGCCTCACAATCCTTCTATGTTTGAGCCCATTGTTGCAGCCACTGTGTCACTCCATCTCATTGAGGGTCTTCTTTTTCACTGACCATCTACTTCACCAACCATGGTGTTTTTCTCCAGGGACTTGTCTGTTCTGGTAACATAGCCAATGGATGTTAGAGGAAGTCTTTCCAGTGTCACTTCTAAGGAGCATTCTGGCTGCACTTCTTCCAAGACAGATTTGTTCTTCTGGAAGTCCATCGTATATTCAATATTCTTTATCAACACTACAATTCAAAAGCATCAATCCTTCTTTGGTATTCTTTATTCATATGCTCTCATATGATATGAGGTGATTAAAAATGCCATGGCTTGCACCAGGCCCAACTTAATCTTCAAAGTGACATCTTTACTCTTTCACACTTTAAAGAGGCCATCTGTGCCAGATTTGCACACTGCAATATGTCATTTGATTCTTGACAGCTGTTTCCATGGGTGTTCACTGTGGATCCAAATAAAATGAAATACTTGACAATTTCAATATTTTCTGTTTATCATGATTTTATTTATTGGTCCAGTCATGACAATTTTTGTTTTCTTTATATTGAGTTGTAGTCCATACTGATGGCTGTGGTTTTTGATCTTCATCAGTAAATGCTTCCAGTCTTTTTCACTTTCAAGGAAACAGAGTTGTATCGTATGTGTATCACAGGTTGTTAAGGAGTTTGCCTCCAGTGCTGATGCTACATTCTTCTTCGTATAGTCCAGCTACTCAGATCATTTGCTCAGCATTCAGATTGAATAACAACAGTGAAAGGATACAACCTGAACACACATTTTCTGATTTGAAACCACTCAGTATCCTGCTGTTCTGTTGGAGCGACTGGTCTATGTACAGGTTCTGCATGAGTATAATTAAGTGGTCTGAAATTCCCACTTTGCAATGTTATCTATAATTTGTTATGATCCACATAGTCAAATGTCTCTGCACATTCAATAATGCAGAGATAAAATTCATTCTGGTATTCTCCACTTTTAGCCAAGATCCATATGGTATCAGCAGCGATATCCCTTGATCCTTCTCCTCTTGCGAAACTGGCTTGAATTTCTAACAATACCCTTTTGATGTATTGTTGCAATTGTTTTTAATTATTGTAAACAAAATTTTACTTGTTCATGATATTAATGACATTGTTCAATGATTTACACATTCTTTGGATCACCTTTGTTTGAAATGGATTTTTGCTAGTCTATTGGCCTGGTAGATGTCTTCCAAACTTCTGGGCATAGACCATTGAGCATCTTCAGCACTACTTTTTTATTGAAACATTTCTATTGGTGTTTTGTCAATTCTTGGAGCCTTGTCTTTCACCACTGCCTTTGGTGTATAACTTCTTCCTTCAATACCATTGGTTCTTGATCATAACCTACTTTCTGAAATTGTGGAAGGTTAACCAATTCTTTTTTGTTACTCTGTGTATTCCTTCCATCTTCTTTTGATGCTTCCTGCATCATTCAATATTTTGCCAATAGGGTCCTGCAGTAATGCAACTTGGGGCTTATAGGCCAGAACAACAGCAGCAGAAGCTGGCACATCAACTACAACACTATCAGCAACAGCATAATGCTATTAGATAGGTAAAAAATATCATATGTAATACTACAATATGAAAATCCTTCTTTCAAAAGTTTAATTTTATAATTTTTTTAATGTTTAACATTGTTCTGGAAGTACAAAGTCATACAATAAAATATGAAATGAATTCAAATTTGTTAAACAGTTGAAAAAAGAACATACCTCTATGAAATCATTCCTCTTGCCTCTAAGCTGGCATTAAGGCACTGGAAGGGGATGTTCAGTACACTCAGGGCTCCCATTAACACCATGAATTGGAGATAGGACACTGAACTCAAAGAGTCCTATATTCTACAATCTGTCCTCCCAGATGGAGAAACTGAAAATGACCCCTGACATTATAAATGCTGTTTTAGCAGAAACTACATCTCACAAATCCACACACACCAATATGAAAGGACCGTGGGCTATGTCTGAGACTGGACACTCTCATAGCATGACCTCTGACTCTAAATGTTCACTCTTCTGAAAAACATGGATCAGGCTCCTGAGAAAGCCTTCATATTTCTTTCCCTATGTCTTGGAAACAAATTGCAACTTCATCTTAATTTTGTGATGTTTTTCAGATGGTGCCTCTGAGAATCTCTAATATAGATACTACCATGAAGTTCAGGGAGAATTTGAACAGAAATGCTTAAGTAAGAAAAAAGACAGATTAATTAACTTTCAAATCCTCTCAGCATGAATGCAATAGATTCTTGCACACAGAAGCATCATTTCCAAGAAATGCTAAACATTCATTTTCCTCTTTCTATTCTTGTTCCAATCATGGTTAAAGAGTTGGCCACAAATTACAAAATCTTGTGAAAATTAGTAAATGATTTGCTACAATTCATAGATGAGAATTTTTTCACAATATTAACTAATTCATATTGTACATAACATTTATATATATGGAGGTCTAGATGAAACACCTGTAAAACTTGATTATTTGTACTGGTGAATAGATGATAATTGTCTGCTAGAATTGCATTTGAATAAATATATTCAAAGTGTTTGGATTCAATTTTTTTAAAAAATATGTATACTTTCATTCATGTTGCATTATACTTTTGGTTCTTCATTTTTCTCTTCAGTTTTAGGCAAATTTAGCATTTTAGAAGAAACATAATTTTGAAGACATGAAATATATTTCTAAAAGTTTTACATTATTACAGTTTATATTTTTATGAAAGTATATTTCACTCATTGTTGTCAATAGTCACAGAACTTAAATGATAACTTTGATTAAAGAATCATAAGTAATGATTTTACCAAAATAAAGAAAATAAATTTAATGAAATAAATATATAATAATGAACAATGAGTATCATCGTTTTATTACTCATGCAAATGTTTCTGCCCAACAGGAGAACAGCTAAACACAGAATGAAATGTTCAATCCTCTTTGATACATTATAAATTGATGCTGTTATTGTTAGGCACCATCGAGTCAGCTCTGACTCGTGGAGACCCTATGTACAAAAGAGTGAAACACTGCCTGGTCCTGTGCCACTCTCACAATCCTTGTAAGGGTTGTATCAATTGTTAATCATTTTCAAACATTTTACATATATTCTTCATTTTTTTTTGTAATGAAAATATATTTATCAAGGCAGGAAGGTAAAATAAAATTTATTAAACAGATTGTGAGCTTGATTTAAACATTAAAAATATTTAGAGATATCAAATGAAAGTTTAAACTTGCACTCTTTTCCTATTTATTGTACAATTAGGCATGGGCCTAATTTCAACTTATGGCTATAACTGAAACCTGGCTCAGCCATAAGGAGACTTCTTTCCCCACAGCTCTCTTGGGCTATTTTCCTCCCATACTCCAAGTACTTCAATAGCTAAAACATAATAAACCAAAAAAACAAACTCACTGCTATCAAGTCAATTCCAACTCATAGCGACCCCTCCTTGGGTTTCTGAGGCAGTATGTCTATGGAAGTAGATTGTCCAACCTTCCTTCCAAGGAGTGGCTTGTGGGTTTGAACTGTCAGCCTTCTGGTTAGCAGTCAAATGCCTTAGGCACTATGCCACCAGACTTGTTTTCTTGTCATTTTGACAAGAAATTACTATTGTCCCTTCCCTCTACCCTGCACCAAGACAAAAAACAAAGAAACAGATATTCAAATATATTACTCCTTACTCATTGCTTTTGGAATTCTGTATAACTTCCAGTTCTCCCTCCTTCACTTACTTTGTAAGATTTTAGAACCTGGTTTATTTCTCTTCATCACTACTTGTCATAATTCTTAGGGATTAAGTTAATATTAATGTTGACGGTAATTAATATTCACTGACTTCATTGACTCATATGATCTTGTTCTCAAATGATCTCGTTCAATTTCTTCTCCAGTGGTCATTTCCTAACCTGCAACACTTCTTCATCTTAATTTTAGTAGTTGACTGTATCTTAAAATTCCATGTCTTGTAGTTATCCAACCACAACATTTTTCCAATAACAGGACCTCTGATTGAGGAACTTACTATCATTTTATTTCTATTCTCATCGATTCACAGTCTTACTTCCTACTTCTATTCCATTGCCCAGTATTATATTTTAATGCAAATTATCACCTTGTGTATACTGTTCATTGCTTACACCTCCTTCTCTCTGTCATATATTTCCAGTAAACTTCATCCTATTTATAATAATTTCTCTGTACACTTAACACCATTAGCCAAGGAATTGAACATGGTTAGAGAAAAATCACAAACCCATGTTGATTTTTCCCATTTAAATCTTTAACACAACATTAGAAGGGTCCTTAGTGTTGACATAAAATAGTACTATGGTTCCCCATGTACCATGGTAGCCACTCCCCTTGAAGATTCTTAACCACAGCCTTTCCTTTCCCTCAAACCTCTAGCTCCCTGGCTCCTCTTGGGCATCAATTTAAAACTTTTCTTCTTATTTTACTAATAGGATCATTGGATGGAGAATTTATACTCCCCACAAGCATGCATACATACACCACTAACAAATATTCATCTACACCTAAATGCATTGCTTTCCCTTCTATTTTATTAGATGAATTAAGGCTAACCCTGGTATATACACACATGATTCTACTATTTCCTGGTAACTCACTTTTAAATTATAGCTTCTTTCTCACAAATATACTTTTTATATTTTATTTTATTTTTTTTGCAATATACTAAATTGTTTCTGACACCATAGACCCAATGTATAATATTTCTGGTCTTAAAAATAACTTCCTTGTGCTCACATGTACATCCAGCATCTTTTCCATTTCTGTAGTCCATATTTAGAGCAAAACTCCTTGAAGAGATTGTTCTCTTTCTCCACTTCTGATTTTTATTGTATCTTTTCAACCTAATTCATTAAGGCTTTTAAACTACCACTCTACTGGCTCTTCTGAAACCTTACTCCATATCTTATTTATTCTATCAGCTACATCCGCTAAAATTAATCACTCCTCATGACCCTCTCAGTAGCACTCTTTCTACTGAAAATCATTCAGTGGCTCCATTTATATATATATGTGGTCTCCAATGCTCTTATACTACTAGTCTACTAGTGTCTACAATATCTAATCATCCTGTTAAGTCCCTGACCTCATCTCATTTCTTTCTATTCTACTGAGGTTCACACAGTCCTAGGTGTCCTGGCCTCCATTCTGTTTCCAGGATGCACCTATAAACTGACTTTAATTGCTAGGTCTTTTGACTTACTGTTTACTCTCTCACACTCTGCACAGTTTATATCACTAATTCATTCCATTTCTATTTAATTGTTGTTTTATGAGTGAGACCTTCTATGTAAAACCTATGAAAAAATGTATTTTTAGGGGGACATCTTGCATTCATACCCTGCTATATTATTGTTTGTTTGTTTCCAAGATGACACAATCCTGTCATATCACTGTCCTATCAATCTGCTTCTTATTCATTTCATATATTTACCTACTAGAAATTGTGTTCTAAGATAACAATATATTTTTTTCTTCATCACCATATATACCAAAAAACCAAACTCACTCCATCAAGTTGGATCTGACTCGTAATGACCCCTCCTTGGGGTTACCATTTCCCTTTTTCCTATTCATTCTTCCCTTCTGAGTTTTATCCCTGGGCAAATGTTGCCCTTCTGATCTTTTCATTGATTGTTCTAAGGAGTGCATACTTCTCTGGTGTTATTTTTCACCTCCTAGTCCTATCTTTCATTTGAAAGTTGAGCCAAGGGAATGAGTTCAGTTCCAGGTTTGAGGGGTGATTCAGGGCCATAGTCTCTGGTGTTCCAGTCTTTATCAGACCAGTAAGATTTGCCTCTTTAGTGCTTTTGAGTTCATTCCACATTTTTTCTCCCACTATATCTGAGAC
>NW_006921813.1:431438-433696 GCF_000298275.1 Orycteropus afer afer | reverse complement strand
GTCTTCCTTCTGAGGAGTGGCCAGTAGATTTGAACCACCAGCCTTCTGGTTAGCAGTGAAATGCCTAAGGCACTATGCCACCAGAACTACCCTTTGTGGACTAGATTAAGCCAATTGATCTTGATGTTCCCTGCAACTATGGTCCTGAGTCTGCTGGCCCAGAGACTTAGTCACTCAAGATGGTTGGTTATGGTTAAGAAGTTTTCATAACCTTGCCCCCTTTTGTTGTTGTTGTCGTTAGCTTCTATCCAGTCAGTTCTAACTCATAGTGACCTTAAGTACAACAGAATGAAACAGTTCTTAGTACTGCACCATCCTCACAATCATAGCCATGTTTTAGTCCATCATCACAGCCACTATATCAATACATATTGTTGAGATTCTTCTTCATTTTGCTGACTCTTTACTTTAAAAAGCACAACATCCTTTTCCTGGGACTGATCCCTTCTGAAAACGACCAAAGTACGAGAAACGAGATCTGGCCATTCTTACTTCTAAGGAGCATCCCAGCTGTACTTCCTCCAAAACAGATTTATTCATTCTTCTAGTAGTCCCTGGTACATTCAACTTTCTTTGCCAACATCACAATCTAAATCCATCAGTTCTTCTGTGGTCTTCCCTATTCATTGTTCAGCTCTCACATGCATATGCGGACCACAGCTTGAGTCAAGAACATCTTAGTCTTCAAAGTGACTTCATTGTTCTATAACACTTTAAAGAAGTCTTTTGCAGCACATTTGCCCAATGCACTATGTTATTTGATTTCTTGACTGCTGCTTTCATGAGTGTTGACTGTGGATGAAAGTAAAATGAAATTCCTGACAACTTCAATTTTTTCCTCCATTTATCAAAATGTTACTTATTGGTTCAGTTGCGAGGCTTCTCTTTTCTTTATGTTGAGTTGTAATACATACTGGTTGTCTTTAATCTTTGATATCACAAATTGTTAGTGAGTCATCCAATTTTAATATTGTGTTTTTCTTCATATAGTTCAGATTCGCAAATTAAAAGGTAAGCATAGAGATTTAATAGGCATGGTGAAAGGATACACATCTGATGCACACTTTTGCTGATTTTAAACCACACATCCCACTGTCTGTTAAGCTATAGCCCCTTGGCCTATGTACAGATTTCTCATAAGAATAATGAGGTGTTCTGGAATGTCCATTCTTCATGATGTTATCCATAATTTATTATGAGCCACACAGTCAAATGTCCTTTCATCATCAATACAACACAGGTAACACAGGTAAAGATTGTTCTTGTATTCTCTGCTTTCAATTAAGATCCATCTGTCATCACAGTGATATCCCTTCTTCCACACTCTCTTCTGAAGGCAGCTTGAATTTCCAGCAGTTGCCTGTTTATGTACAAATGCAGCAAAACCTATATATTTTACTGTTCAATAAGGATAGATAATAATAAGATAAATGACACAATAATTAAATGGACAAAGGTTTAAATAGCACTTTACAAAAAAGACATGTGTTGGGGCCAATGAACACATAAAAGACAATTTACTTTCATAAGAAAGAAAGCAAATTCAAAATATGAGTGACCTCTTTAACAGAAGTTAAAAATACATAACCTATCAACAAAATCTGGCTTGTGTCATGTTTGGAAAGAATGTGCACTTAGAATAACCTTTATAGATGATAATGTTCAGTTAACTTGATGATAGAGAATACTACTTGTGGTAGTTAAGGTTGTCTGTCAACTTGGCTGGGCGTGGTTTTGAATAGCTGGGCAGCTGGATGTAGTATCCTCCATTATGATACTAGTAATCAACTCCATGGTGGAATCTACTGAGAGCAGCTGAGTAGCTGCCTTAGCAATGTGGTCTGCTTCCTGGATATAAGGAGAAAATTGGGAAAGGCTTCTGAGCTCTTTGGCATGCTTGGACCTTGCCCGTAGCCAAGTCTCCATTCAGCAGTCAGATATGTTGTCTGTTGGTCTTGAGATTGTTCCTGGACTTGAGCCAGTGACTTTTCATGTTGTCAGCTAATCTTGTGACTGTACCATTTTACTTGTTGACCTTGGGTTTGTCAGTCTCAGCAGCCAGCAGCTGCCTGAAATAAGGGAAGCCTCCAGCTCCCATTGGCTGGTAACAAGAGGCAGATCTAAGGCCCAAGGTAAAGGGACCTTCACCCAGTCCCTATAGCCAGCACTCTGAACTCAGACTTTTAGCCTCCTAACCTGTAAGTAGCATAGTGGCTAAAGCACTTGAGTGCTAACCAGAAGGCTGGCGGTTCAAACCC
>NW_006921813.1:429797-430638 GCF_000298275.1 Orycteropus afer afer | reverse complement strand
GCTAACCAGAAGGCTGGTGGTTCAAACCCACTAGCCACTCCGTGGGAGGAAGATGGGGCAATCTACTTCTGTAAGTGTTACTGCCTCGGAAACCAAAGGAGGGGTCGCTATGAGTCGGGCCTGACTCAACGGCACATAGCAACAACAACAACAACATGACATTTCATTATATTCCATGAAACTGGAAATAGCTAATGATCTTTAGTGGCAGAAAGCACTTCAGTGTTTTCTGCCATCAAGTCATTCTGACTCATAGTGACCTCATGTACAACAGAATGAAACACTGCCCAGTCCAGTCCAGCCTCATGATCCCTGCTATGCCTGAGCCCATTGTTGCAGCCACTGTGTCAATCCACCTTGTTGAGGTCTTTCCCCTCTTTCATTGAACCTCCACTTTGCCAAGCATAATATGCTTCTCCAAAGAATGGTCACATCAGACAACATGACCAAAGTAGGTGAGACAAAGTCTAGCCACTCTTGCTTCCAAGGAACATTCTGGCAGCACTTCTTCCAGGACAGGTTTGTTAGTTCCTTTAGCAGTCCATGGTACTTTCAATATTCTTTGCCAGCACCACAACTCAAAAACATCAACTCTTCTTCAATCCTCCTTATTTGTTGTCTAGCTCTCACATGCACATGAGGAGATTGAAAATACCATGTGTGGTGGTTATATTTGTGTGTCAACTTGGCTGTGCCTGTTTGAGTGACTGGGCAGCTGGCAGTATGTATTCCCCATGATGAGACTGGCAATCAACTCCATGGTGGGATTTACCACAAGCAGCTGAGTAGCTGCTTTGGGTATGTGGTCTGCTTCTCATATATAAGAAGCAGCTTTGGGAAT
>NW_006921813.1:425379-428255 GCF_000298275.1 Orycteropus afer afer | reverse complement strand
GCCCACAGAACTTCTCAATATTGCAACACAACACTTACATTTTTCCTTCACTTCTTTCACCTTGAGACTTTCTGAGTGTGTTATTCCCATTTGGTTTTCTAACTCCATATTTTTGTACATTTCATTATGATAATTGACTTTGTCTTCTCAAGCTGCTCTTTGAAATCTTCTGTTCAGCTCTTTTATCTTGCCATTTCTTCCATTTGTTTTAGCTACTCCCCATTCAAGGGTAAGTTTCAGAGTCTCTTCAGACATCCACTTTTGGTCTTCTCTTCCTTTCCTGTCTTTTTAATGAACTTTTGCTCTCTTCATGGATGATCTTCTTGATGTCATCCACAGTTCTCCTGGTTTTCAGTCATTGGTGTTCAATGCATCAAATCTATTCTTTATATGATCTCCAAATTCAGGGGTGGGGGATATAATCAAGGTCATATATTGGTCCTGTGGACTTTTTTAAATTGTATTCAGCTTCAAGTTGAACTTGCATATGAGTAGTTGATGGTCTGTTCCAGTCATCTCCTGGTCTTGTTTTGGCTGAAGATATTGAGCTTCTCCATCACATCTTGCCACAGATGTAGTCAATTTCATTCCTGTATACTCCATCTGGTGAAGTCCACGTGTATAGCCACCATTTGTGTGTTGGAAAAGGGTATTTGAAATGAATAAGTCATTGGTCTTGCAAAATTCTATCATGCAATCTCCAGTGTTATTTCTATCACCAAGGCCATATTTTCCAACTACTGTTGATTCTTCTTTGTTTCCAACTTTTGCATTCCAATCACCAGTGATAATTAAAACATCTTGATTGCATGTTCAGTCAACTTCAGACTGCAGATGTTAGTAGAAATCTTCAATTTCCTCATCTTTGACTTTGGTGGTTGGTGCTTAAATTTGAACAATAGTAGTATTAACTGGTCTTCCATGTAAGCATACGGATATTATCTTATCACTTACAGCATTGTACTTCAGGATAGATCTTGAAACCTTTGTTATGATGCATGCCATGTCATTCCTCTTCAATTTGTCATTCCTGGCATAGTAGTTCACATGATTGTCTGATTCAAAATGGACAAAACCAGTCCATTTCAGCTCACAAATACCTAGGATATTGATCTTTATGCTTTCCATTTATTTTTTTACAACTTCCAATTTTCCTAGGTTCATATTTTGTACATTCCATATTCCAATTTTTAATGGATTCTTTAAACTTTCTTCTCATGTTGAAACATGCCACATTAGCAAATGGAGGGCTCAAAAGCTTTACTCTATCCACATCATTAAGGTAGACTACTCTGAGGAGGCAGCTCTTCTCCAGTCATATTTTGAGTGCCTTCCTATCTTTGGGGCTTATCTTCTGGCACTATACTGAACAGTATTTCTGGGCTATTCACAAAGTTTTTCAGTAATATATAATACAGTGCTTCACGGCTATTCATATGGTTTTCTCTGGATAATTCTTTGAGAACTGGATGGCCTCTTCCTTCTTCCAAGTCTCTCTTAGTCTGGAAGCTCCACTAAAACCTGTCCCCCATTGGTAATCCTGCTTGTATTTGAAATACCAGTGACATAGCTCTAGCTTCACAGCAATATTCAAGCCACCACAATACAACAAACTGACAGAGAGTGGTGGAAATTTTCACATAAGATTTTGAAATATGGAAAAAGACTGTGGTCTATGAAACTTACAACAAAATGCTTACAAATTGTTCACCCCAAGAAAAAGACATATCATTAACTTAATCATAACATCATTTAAACCTTTATTCAAAATATGGCAATATTTAAAATATAGTTTGAAAGTACTAAGGTTGTGTACTTTATAATTTCAGGTTACTTTTTCAATAATTTCTTATTTTAATAACATTTTGTTTTTGTTTTCCATATGATCCAAACTACTATATGTTTAAAATTCTTTGTAACTATACTGACTTTATGTTTCATGTATATTCATTGATATTCAAATCTATTTTCAGTCTGATTTTCAGACTGTTATTTTTTACTTACTAGAAACTGAGGTTTTTTTTTCTTTTAAAACCTGAAAGAATTTTCCAAAAGACCTTACAATTTCAGCATAACTCACCATATTAGTTTTCTATTGTTGCAGTGTTTCATACCAGTTTGCACCAGTTCCTTCCTGATCAAAGCAGAAAAATTGGAACAGACTAGAAATTGTAAAGGGTGGGTGTACCAGAACAGTTACTGGAATGGGAAAAATTATAGTTCAAAGTCCTGAAATGGATGACTTGGAAGTTTCCTAGTTAGTGCTTTCAGGATCCTGATGCAGGGAATTGGATAGTTGCCAAGACTGTGAATAACAACATACATTTGAAGTCGCATGATCACTTCCATCTTTTAGTGGGGTACCATTGTTTCCCACACTAGTGGTCGAGATATTTGGTTGCTATGCAATAAGCATACTATTCTTGTTTTCTGAGAGGGAGATTAAGCTTTCAGCAGGGCATTAACTTGTATTTTTTCCCATTGTGGTTATCATCCTGGTCACCCACTTTTTACAAATTTGTTTTCTTTCCAGTTTCACTTCCAAAGCCATGACTGAACTGGGAAGAATCAGTTTAAAGCCCTGTATTGTTGTCAAAAGGAATTACCATATATTTAGTAGATTAAAGCAACAAATATTTGTTACTTTATGGTTGAGGAGGTTTGAAGTCTGACACAAGCCTTACTAGGGTGATTCACGCTGTGTTCCTTTCTGGAGGTTTTGGGAGAGTAACTGTTTCTTGCCTTTTGCGGCTTCTAAAAACCACTTTTGTTTCTTAGGTTCCTGACCTTCTTCCAATTTCTAAGTCAACTGTAGGGGATCTAGTCTTTCTCTAGAAGAGGCATGTCTGTCTCTTCTTTCATTCTTATTTCTCTCT
>NW_006921813.1:419602-421014 GCF_000298275.1 Orycteropus afer afer | reverse complement strand
GGTATTTTCACGCAAATTCTTCTGCTAGTTGGGGTTTAGTCCAAATCTGCATCCTTTCCTTCAAGGCTCAGGGGTCCAAGATTATCTTCTGTATCTGTGTTAATTGGTTTCCCTTTTCTTTGTTGAAGAGGGTCTGTGCAATCCTTCTGCCTAGTCCGCCATCTTGCCCCGCCTCCAGGTTCTCTGTTTTTAATGACTTGTGGTTAGATTGGGACCACTTAGATAATCCAGAATAATTTCCTCATTTCAAACCCTGCAGTTAATATTAATCACATCTGCAAATTTTCTTTTGCTATCTAAGGTTGGATTCACTCATTCTAATAATTAGGTATGGCATTTTTATAGGGTTATTATTTTGTCTACCACACACACCACTGAAAATCATTCAAAAATACCTATCAATGAGCTAGAACACAAAACAAAAAAAAAAAAAAAACACAAAATCTCATTCAGGAGGCCAATTAATTTTACCTATGTTTTGTATAGCGATATTTCCCAAAATTACATGACCATAAATATCAGGGTATTTAATGAAGATAAAGTGTTTTTCCACCTCAAGACTGATAATCAGAATCTTTTTGCTGTTGTTTTTATTGGGAAGGACTTAGAGATCTAGAGTTTTATTATGTGTCCCAATATAATTATTATCATTGGATAAATTTTGGAAACTGTTAGGATGAAAATTTCCGGTGGATCTAAATCAATAAGTACTATGCTCTTCCTGGTAGTTTTTGGCTGCCATAAAGGGTTAAGCTTTCAACTATTAAAGAGACTCTGAAACTTGCTTTTAAATGTGTTGCTGTTGTTGTTGTTGTTTGCCGTCAAGTCAGCCCCAACTCATAGCGACCCCTCCTTGGGTTTCTGAGGCAGTATCACAATGGAAGTAGATTGCCCAACCTTCCTTCCTACGAGTGCCTGGTGGGTTGGAACTGCCAACCTTCTAGTTAGCAGTCAAGTGCCTTAGGCACTATGCTACCAGAGCTCCTACTTTTAAATGTAGAATAGCTAAAGCTAAAGGAAAAAATGATGAAGCCAAAGAACTGAAAAGTACATTTCAAAGAGAAATTGGAGAAGTCAAAGTAAAGTATTATAATGAAATGTGTAAACAGCTGGAGTTAGAAAACAAAAGGGAAGATCACGCTTGGCATTTCTCAAGCTAAAAGGACTGAAAAAAAAATTAAAGCAAGTTGCAATATTGGAAGATTCTATAGGCAAGTGCAAAAACGGCAAGGAGGCCACATATTCTGACCTCCTAGAACCCCACAAGAAGAAGGCAGAATCACCATCAATAGCCCAAGGCCTATTACTGCAAGGCCAGACATGCTGCCTCCCCCTAGCCTTTTCACCAACAGTTCCTCCCAAAGCACCCACCACCTCTCTCCTGGGTTTGATAATTCGCTGCAGTGGCCACA
>NW_006921813.1:410106-419442 GCF_000298275.1 Orycteropus afer afer | reverse complement strand
CAGCAGCAAGTCTTCCTCAACCAGCAGTCAGAGAGAGTTCTGCCTCTAGGAGGCCTCCTTTTGAGCTTGGCAGAGTGTCCAAACCAACCAATCATAACAACAGAATTCTAAGCACCTGAGAGTGAGCCTCCCATAACATTGTGTTGTGCCACGCCCAACAGAAATAACCCAGGTGGATAACATGTACAATCAGGAGCTCCTCAGTTGCTCATTCCACCACTGAGTTTACAATGACTTACGGGTAGAAAAGCCACACTAAGTAATTTACTACACTGCCGCAAGATACTGAATGACACAGGAAGCATCAAGAGAAGATGGAAAGAATACACAGAGTCACTGTACCAAAAAGA
This sequence comes from Orycteropus afer afer, assembly GCF_000298275.1. Taxonomy (NCBI): domain Eukaryota; kingdom Metazoa; phylum Chordata; class Mammalia; order Tubulidentata; family Orycteropodidae; genus Orycteropus; species Orycteropus afer. Next base: position 419,092 of record NW_006921813.1, on the reverse strand, counting down.
ATTGACTGATGTTTATGAATTTAAGAATGTAATATATGATCAGAAACTAATGGTATCAATGGAAGGCTTACAAGCTGCATTAAAAGTATTGGCAAATAATGTGGCTCTAGGAATTGATGGAATATTAATTGAGATGTTTCACCAAATGGATGTAATACTGTCAGTGCTCTCATCTATAACAAGAAATTTGGAACATAGTCATCTGGCAAACTGAAATAAATCCATACATCTGTCCATTCCAAAGACAGGTAATAGAACAAAATGAGAAAATTATCAAACAATACTATTAACATTGCATGCAATTAAAATTTTGCTAAGTATAAAGGTTTGCAATAGTAAATAAAGAACTGCCAAAAATTCAGTCTAGACTCAGAAGAGAATGTGGAACAAAGGATGCCATTCCTTATGTCAGATGGATTTTGGCTGAAAGCAGAATATATCAGAAAAATGTTTGCCTGTGCTTTACTGACTACCCAATGGCATTTGACTGTGTAGATCACAACAAATTATGGATAATATTGCAAATAATTGGAATTAAAAAACTCTTCATTGTGATTATACAGAACCTATACATCAATAAGAGTACATTCAAACAGAGAGGACACTGCATCACTGAAAATCAGGAAAACTATTCTATCCTTTCACTGTAGTTACTCAATCTTTATGCCTATCAAATATTCCAAAGAACTAGACTATCTAAATAATGCAGCATCAATATTGGAGTAAGACTCCTTAACATCCTGTGATATGCAGATGACACAATCTTGCTTGCTAAAAGCGAAGAGGACTTGAAAAGTTACTGATGAAGATCAAAGACTACACAAACCAAAACAAAACCAAACTCACCGCCATCGAGTCAGATCTGACTCAAATGACCCCTCTTTTGGTTTCTGAGGTGGTATCACTACAGAAATAGATTGCCCAATCTTCCTTCTGAGGAGTGGCTAGTGGGTTTGAACCACTCAGCCTTCTGGTTAGCAGTCAAATGCCTTAGGCACTACCAGAGCTCCTAAAGACTATACAGTGTTCAGTAAAGATTACACTTCAACCTTAAGAAAACAAAAATCTTACAACTGGACAAATAAGCAACATAAAGATAAATGGAGAATAGATTGACATTGTTAAGGATTTCATTTTACTTGGGGCATAAACAACATTTATGGAATCAGCAGTCAAGAAATGAAATGAAGTATTGCATTGGCAAATCTGCTGCAAAAGACCTCTTTAAAGTGTTATAAAGCAAAGATATCGCTTTGCCAACTAAGGTGCACCTGACCCAAGCCATGGTATCTTCAATCGCCTCACTTGCCTGCAAAAGCTGGCCAATGATAAGGAAGACAGAAGCAGAATCAATGGATTTGAATTATAGTATTGGTAAAATAGTGAATATACTATGGAATGCAAGAAGAATGAACACCTCAATCTTGGAAGTACATCCAGAACCATCCTTGGAACTGAGTATGGCAAGACTGTCTCAGGTATTTGGACATTTTATCAGGAGGGAGTAGTCCTTGGAGAAGGACATCATCCTTGGTAAAGTAGAAGGTCAGTGAAAAAAGATGAAGACCCTCAATTTCATGGATTGATGCAGTGGCTGCCACAATGGCTCAAACACAACAATGGTTTTGAGGGCAGCACAAGAACAGGCAGTGTGTCATTGTGCTGTGCATAGCATTGCTGTTAGTGTGAACAAACTCAGTGGAACCAAATGATAACAACAACAACAGCAACTTGAGCTCTTTCTTTGGCCAAGGATCTGTGAGTGAAAGTGATGTATGTCATGTTCATATGAAATCCTTGAAAACTAGTGAAAGATTCACCACTTAACGTTGTTACTACCCTGAGAATTGTGTCAATTGTGTAGTGAGATTGAACTTGAATCTCTGAGTTAAGCTCACTAAGCAGAAAAATGCTTCTCTTCATGTTTTTTTTAATTAGTATGTATGTAATATGAATCAGAAACAAACTTTATTATGTCAAACCCCTCTGACTTGAAATTGTTGATTAAAACAAAACAACACTGTCAGCAAGTCAATTCTGATTCCTGGTATCCCTGTATGCCACAATGGAAACATCCTACAGAGTTTCCAATGCTGTAACCTTTACAGCAGCAGCCTGACACATCTTTTTCCTACGCAATACCTTGTGGGTTCAAACCACCAACCTTTGGGCTAGCATCTGAATATTTAACAAATTGTACCATTGTTGTTGTTGTTGTTGTTGTTTTGCCGTCGAGTAGGCCCCGACTCATAGCGACCCCTCCTTGGGTTTCAGAGGCAGTATCACTACGGAAGTAGGATTGCCCAACCTTCCTTCCGAGGAGTGGCTGGTGGATTTGAACCGCCAGCCTTCTGGTGAGCAGTCAAGTGCCTTAGGCACTATGTTACCAGAGCTCCCATTAGGGCTCCTCAAATTATGGATTACAGCAGCACACCTTACTCATTCTGATTAATTTAGAATTTGGTTTTAAGAGTGAGCAACTTCTATGAAAACAACCACACACACACAAAGTTTACACTCTGTGTTAACATTAGGTTACACATATGGGTCCTGAAGTATCTGTTATTAATGTCTAAAAATATAATAATCAATATTATGCAATGACTGATTTCGGCAAAACTATATCCATAATAACTTGAAAGACTGAACATTTACTTAATGAATTTGAATTCTTTGGTAAAAAGTTTAGAAAATAAAATGGCATTACTTAAGATTAATTGGTGTTCACTGTATCATGTAAAGTATTACAAATGAGAGGTCAATTCAGGAAAGAATTAGCCACTTTGCTAACATGAAAAGTAATGAAGATAGTGTACAATGTTAGGAAACTAGGATTAGATGAAAAAACTGCTTCTCAACTCCAAACTGTAAAAGACAAAATTTAAAAATATTTCAAATACCAAAGAGACTTTAATACCTCTGGATAGACTATTTTAATGACAGTAATTCCTTTCATTTGAACTTACGGCTCTGGCGGGGGGAGGGGAGTGTGGGGATATAAATGTGTAGCTTTCCTATTGAAAAGGAAAAAGTCCACAGGACCAAAATTGAGCAGAGAAAAACAGACATTAGCGCAATAATAATAATAATAATAATAAAGAACAGGAAATGTAGCATATGTGGAACAAATGTATAAAAAATAATTATAGGTGAGGTAAAGTTGTATGTCAACTTGGTTGGGCCTGAATGAGTGGCTGGGCAGCTGGTGGTAGTTATTCCCCCATGATGAGACTGGCAATCAACTCCATGGTGGGATCTACCACAAGCAGCTGAGTAGCTGCTTTAGGGATGTGGTCTGCTTCCTGTATACAAGCAGCAGCTTTGGGAATGCTCCGTAGTTTATGGCACACTTAGATCCTGCACATAGCCATGTCACTTTTCAGCAGTCTGCTATGCTCTGCCAATCTTGGGACTTACAATGGGCTTGAATAATTGGCCTGCTGTGTGGTTTGGTAACATCGTGACTGTGCCATTTTATTTGTCGACCTTGGGTTTGTTAGCCTCAGCAGTAAGTAGCTGTCTGAGTGCAGAGATGTCTCTAGCTTCAGTGGGCTGGGAGCAGGAGGCAGAGCTAAAGCCCAAGGTTGATGGGCTTTCACCCAGCCCTTAGAGCCAGGCACTTTGAACTTTGACTGTAAACTTCCAAACTGTAAGAATAAACTACTGTTTGTCCAAGCCATCCCATTTGTGGCATATTCCTGTCAGAGCAGCACTAGGTAACCAGAACAATAGGCATAATTACTGTTCTGTGGAACTGACTGGCATCCAATGGATAAGAATCTCAGAAAGATTGTAGGAAGGTTGTCCTGTCAAAGAAACTGTAAGCCTGAAGTAAAGAGGGCTTTTAGTCTTTGAGGGGAGCTCTGGTAGCATAGTGGCTAAGGCACTTGACTGCTAACCAGAAGGCTGGCGGTTCAAACCTACCAGCCACTCCTCTTAAGGAAGGTTGGGCAATCTACTTCCATAGTGATACTGCCTTGGAAACCCAAGGAGGGGTGACTATGAGTCAAGTCCGACTCGACGGCACATATCACAGCAACAACAGTCATTGAGACTTTCAATTCCCTTTGGACTCACACATTTTAGGCAAAAGACAGGCTTTAAAAAGTTTCTCAAGGAATACTTATTATCCAGTACCACCTTAGTTATATTCAATGAAAAAATAAATAAATAAAATATTTCAGAGGGTATCAACAATAACTTCAGGGCAAATGTCCAAATAGGGGAATCCTTCTAAGGAGAAAATTTGAAACACAATCAAGAAATGTTCCTAACCTCAGATTAAGGGTCCTCTCAAAAAATTTCCCAGCATGTGTCAGAATTTCTCCCATAATTGTTTAAGTAAGGAAGTGTTTTTGAATATGGTAGTTAACTTATTTATTTATTCAAACTCAAGAGAGGGCATAGTTTATTTTAAATTAATTAATTGATTCATTATTTTTAATTAATCAAGAGAAAGCACTGCTGAGACTCACCCAAGATTAAAAGGTTTCAAACTTAATTTGTCATTAGACAAAAACTGTGATTTGAATACCTTGGGAAGGATTGAGGGGTTTTTATGTGAGGTCGAGGTGTGCACTGAATACCTGATGACCAGAAAAGCAAACCTTGGTAATAATTATGGCCATTCACCATATATTTCTAGTTCTACTTTCAAACATATGGTGGTATTATTACACTTCTCTAGCTAATTGAAGCTATTTGTGATCATATATTGTTCTTTAACCAAAGAATGTGAGCAAAAGTAATATATTTCACTTCTGGTGGAAATTTTAAAACCTGGTGTGTATTCACCATATTCCCTTTATCCTGAATGAAGCACTGTAAAATGCATGTGTTAAGGCAGAGCTTCTCGTCACCCCTATTCCTGAGTTGCTTACATTAGTGGAGTTCCTTTTCAACTTGTTTTAGATATGTACATGGAATAAGGAATTTTTGCTGTGTTAAGTTATTAAGATTGTGGGGTTGTTTGTTACTGCATCATAGCTCAGTACATCTTGGTCATAAATTACTAGATTAATTATTCAAGACAAAAGACTCACTGATGTGTTTTTTCAGTATGTATCCCCCAATTCATTTAATTTTTCAACTACAGGTTGCCTCTTATCATACAGAGAGAGAATGGAAGGGATAAATCTGTGACAAGCAAATTAATAATTCAAGACAATATATCATAACAATTAAATATAAACCAGAAACTAAGATTCAGTCTAAATTTTAACGTACTGAAGTTTTAATGCAATGATCATATAATATACATTTGAGTTTCATCAGCTCAATTATTGATATATTTTATGAACAGCATATTCTCTCCTTTAAGCATTATATGTGTATATTATTACTCTATATTAAATGACTCTGGTGATTTTGGGGAGAAAATGCATTTCTCTATTATCCATATTTTGTGCTAATGAAAAGGGTGTACTGTGAGGATTCTAACTTAAAAATGAGTTGAGTATATAGTCTATTTAAAAATATTTTTATACATATTACATGTGTGATTATACTTATATATATATATATTTTTTTTTACTTCTCTATCTTTGGAGAAATAATGAAGTAAAAAAATGTAGGGAAGTTGAAAAAAAATAAAAAACCTCATCTGTCAGTTTGTCACACTGTGGATACCAGCAGGGCCACTAATTGTGGACAGGTTTCAGCAAAGCTTCCAGGCTAAGACAGACATGGAAGAAGAGCCTAGCAAAATACTTCTCAAAAAATTGACTCATGAGAGCTCCCATAAGATGGCTGAATAGGCAGACAAACTACCCTCTTCAACAAAGAAAACGGGAATCAGTTAACACAGATACAGAAGATAATCCTGGAGCCCTGAGCTTTGAAAGGAAGGATACAGAAGTGGACTAAACTCCAACTAGTAGAACTTGCATGAAAAAGGAGACATATGGAGCTGCGGTCTGTCATTGATCCTGACGGCACAGAGAGCTCGGATATTGCGAGCTGGTGTTAGGACCTAAGAATTAACCTAAAAATCTGCCCTGCTAACCAGGGCCTGCACAGAGGACTGCACTGGTGGCTGGTGAATAAAAGGGGAAAGAGAAAAGAGGGAGATGGGTTGACCCATGGACTTTTGGCTGTCCAGAGGGCACAGCCATTTTGACTGTTTACAAGTGGTTCAACCATTTTGGATATTTAAAATGACAGCGTTCTCTCAGATTCCAGGGATCCTAAGAATAGGCTTCACTTTCTGGAGACAGCAAGGACATTCTGGACACGAATGACTGGAAAGGTTTGATATTCTCCTTGTTACTCTTATACCCCACACCTTCCTGGCAAATGCAGGTATGGTGCTCATTCCCACCCACCTTCTGGACTGGCAGGAATTCCATCCCAGTCTGTGTGCTCCCACAGAGCTTGGGTGCCCTGCCCTGCCCTGCCCTGCCCATATTTTTTTCCCCTTTTTGTTCAATTTTCTGTTTTCATCTGTTCAAAATTATTATTATTATTTGCATATGTTTTATTATTATTATTTATTCTTCTCTTCCCAGGTTTTAGTTTTCAGCTTTTTCTCTCTTTCCTGTTCCTGCTTCCCATTTTTTTTCTTTCTCATGGTTAATCCCTTTGCTTGTTTTCCTTTTTGCATTTTTCCCAATGTTTTTTCTTTATTATTCTCCTGTTGTTGTTGTTGTTATGTGCTGTCGAGTCAGACCTGACTCATAGCAAAACCTCCTTCAGTTTCCAAGGCAGTATCACTGAAGTATCCAAGGCAATCACAGAAGTAGATTGTGCAACCTTCCTTTCGAGGAGTGGCTGGTGGATTTGAACCACCAGACTTCTGGTTAGCAATCAAGTGCCATAGGCACTATACTACCAGAGCTCCTACTCTACCTCTTTTGTCTTATTGCCCCCTCACCAGGTATTGCAGGTTTGTTTGTTTTCAACTTTCTTTTCCTTTTTCTTTTTTTGTTGATTGTTCCTGTGCGTTTATGCAGTGTTTTTTTGTACACTTGCTTTTACTTCTTTGATGGTTTTTGATAGCTCTTTTTGTCTAACTGAGTGGGAGACATCAATGGTACCCAAACAATGCAACCACACCCGCAGCTCCTGCAGCTCTGCTAACTGAGTGAGAGCCATCACTTCCTTCTCCAACAACTGGCCAAAGATAAACAACCACCAAGAAGAACCTGACTCACCCTTAACTGCTCCTTACAAACAGTTAGCAGAGATCTAAATGCAGCAACATCACCAAGTCTCAGAGACAACAGACCATCACAGTCCACACAAAGAAGCAAGATAAAGTGATGGAAATAAGGGAGCAGGATACAGATCCAGAACACATCCCTGAGGAAGAAGCAGCATTGGAACTCCCTGATAAGGAATTCAAAAGAATTATACTTAGGTATCTTTAATTATACTTAGGATTGAGAGACAGATCAAACACTGACAAAATTAAGGAAAACACAGACAAAACTCTAGAACAATTTTAGAAGGAAATACCAGAACAAGAGGACAAAATAAATGAAAAATTAGAAATGATACGAAATGTACAGATAGAAATCCAGAAGATTAATACTGAATTTCCAGAAATAGATAACACATTGTGATAGATGGAGTTGTGTGTCAACTTGGGTGCATCACAATTCTGTGTGATTTAGACAGTTATGATGTGGGTTATTCCTTTGATGACATTGGATGTATATTTTTGAGCAATCTGTTGAAAGGGAGTTTCCCTAGGAGATTGGCCTGCTTTGGATATATTTATGGACATCCCGGGACAAAGACCCACTCTTCTGTGAATAGGGATCCTGTTAAGCTTCCTACAGATGTCCATGAGCAAACAATCCACCGTTTGGCCTGGATATCTCAGAATCATCTTTCATTGGAGTCAACAGCCTGTATACTGCCTGCTAACCTTGAGCTCATCAGCACTGCAACTTCTTGAGTCAGGAAAAGCCTCCAGACTTTTGATCCAAAAACATGGGACTTGCCAGGTTCTATAAGTGTGTGAACCATTTTCCTAAGATAAACTCTTCTTTATCTCTCTCTATATATAAGCTTTGCTGGTTTTGCTTCTCTAGAGAACCCATACTAACACATTTGGTATGGGGAGTGGTTTTAGAGAGAGACAATCATAAGCATGGGCATCCAAAATTGGTTTTCACCAATTGTGTTTTGGTTCTCCAATTTGATTAATCCTAAAAACACTGGTGACTGTGCCTCCATTAGTACAGAGAGCCCTACTAATCTGTGGAGTGGCAGGGCAACATTAATATGCAAAATAGCACCACCAGTAGATCAAGTATTTTTGAGAAGTAAGGTGCTGGGTGATTTTTTCTGCAATTTTGTCATCATGAGGAGTGTAAGGAAGGTTGGTTGGCCCTACTTACACTAGACAAAATGGAGAAAGAGTGAGATGAATTCAGGACCTCAATGTTTCCAGTATTGCTCTGAAAAAAAGCATTATTTCTTCTAGTAACAGAGCTGATATTGCTGAAAACCAACCCCAGAGTCTTATTGTAAGGGTAGCTGAGTTAAAAATGCCAATTGTATTGCCAACCCAGAATGGTGTCTGAAGTTAAAGGGAGGGCATTGATTGGGAAAAAATGGGATCCTGAAAACTGGAATGGGGACATACAGGCAGACAGTCAGGAAGATTAGGATATGGAGCCTGTAAATTGTGTTGAATCCCTCCCATTTGAAGGGATTACTAGAAACTATTATCCCTTCCACCTCAGTTTGATGAGATTGACCCAACTGCTCATGCTGCATCATTGCCTGAGGTAGACGCTATGGAACATTGCTGAATGTTCTCAGGAACTGCTCCAACCACCCATTGTTGCCACTAGATCAATAACTAAAGTGAAGTCCAAGTGAGCTCCAAAAGGTGAAATAGAAAGCTTAATTAAGGAGGTGTTATGCTACACCTGAAAAGACCTACTTGATTTTGTTAACATGTACAGACAGAAACCTAGGGAATATGTAGGGGAATGGCTACTGAGGGTGTGGGATAATGGTGCAAGGAATGTAA
>NW_006921813.1:409152-409770 GCF_000298275.1 Orycteropus afer afer | reverse complement strand
AATCAATAATTTATGTCCTTCTTCCTTGTTCACCTTCCTTCCGAGGAGTGGCTGGTGGATTTGAACCGCCAGCCGTCTGGTTAGCAGGCAAGTGTCTTAGCCACTATGCTACCAGAGCTCCCGAAGGTATCCAGAGGCTTGGGGAAATTGGCATGTTAGAGTGGATTTATCAGATTAGAGCCCTGGAGGCATAAATGGAGAGTACAGAGGACATGCCTTTCACCAGTACAGTGAGGAACAAATTTGTGAAGGGAGCCCCAGCATCCTTGATGACTGCTGTGATTCCTATTTATGTAAGCTGGATTTGGCAGTGGAAACTGCCCTAATTGAACTAAGACACTAACTACAATGGGGCTAATTGGACAGTCTGGTAGTAGGGGCCAAGTGGCAGCCATTAATTGTCAAAGACAAGATGGGCATGGTTACCATAATAGACAGGAGAGTCAAAACAATAATCAGAATACTCTGACTCATGTGGAATTATGGCATCAGCTACTTAGGTATGGTATTTCTAGGAATGAAATACATGTCAAACCTACTAAATATTTACTTGATCTGTAAAGACAGAAGAATTCTAGGTCACATGAACAGCAGTCTAGATCGAATCATCAGAACACA
>NW_006921813.1:407334-408492 GCF_000298275.1 Orycteropus afer afer | reverse complement strand
TAAACTTAATCAGGTGGTGACTCCAATTGCAGCTGCTGTTCCTGACATGGTTTCATTGCTTGAGCAAATCAGCAAATTGGTATGCAGCTACTGATCTGGCCAATGCCTTTTTCTCGATACCAGTTTCAAAGGATCCTGGATAGAGTGGGAGTGCAATGTGGAATAAAACTTAAAATCATTAACAACAACAACAACAAAAATACCAGGTTTGCTGGTCTGATAGAGCCTGATGGAACCACTGAGACTATGGCCCCTACCTGCCCTTCAGGTCTGGAATTGAACTCAGTCCTGTGGCTTCCAGCCAAACAAAAGACAGACATATGAGCTGAACATTTACATTAGGTAGATACACTACGTGGAGAGAACAATGATGGGAGAAAAGAAGGGCTTTGTATGCACTGGGAAAGAGCTCAGGGGCAGGAAGGAGTGCATGAGAAGGAAGGACACAGAGAAGAAGTAACTATGGGGAAGAAGTGGGAGGGGAGGGGACCTGTTGCATTGTGGGAAATTTCAGTCAATGTCATGAGAAAAAGTGTATGTGAGCTGCTGTATGGAAAGCAAATTTGGTCTGTAAGCTTTCACCCAAATCACCATAAAAATTAAAAAAAAAAATTGACCCATGAAAACATTATGCACAGAAGCAGAACATTGTCTGAAATTGTGAAATTGTGGAAGTCACTAGAAATAAGACCAGAGAAGAACTACCTCCTCAAAATATAGTCAAACTTAATGATGTAGAAAGAGTAAAGTTTCAGTGACATTCATTTGCTGATATGGAGCAACTCAAAATGAGAAGAAATATAGTCAATTTGATTAACATTCAATTATTAATACATAATATTCATTAATAATAAGAGTATGGAATGTAAGAAGTATGAATTTAAGAATGCTGGAAGTGGTCAGAAATGAAATATAATTCATAAAGATAGATATCACAAGCATTCATGAGCTGAAATGGACTGATATTGGCCATTTTGGATCAGATAATCATATAGTCTACCATGTTGGGAATGACAAATTGGAGAAAAATGGACTTACATTCATCATCAAAAAAGAACATTTCAAGATTTATCCTGAAATACAATTCTGTGAGTGATAAGATAATATTCATCTGTAAACAAGGAAGACCCACTGATACGACTATTATTCAAATTTATG
>NW_006921813.1:374208-389413 GCF_000298275.1 Orycteropus afer afer | reverse complement strand
AAAAAAAAAAAAAAAATCAATAGGCTATACTTCTGTGAGTCTATTTCTGGGTTGTCTATATTGTTCCAGTCATCTCTGCATCAATTATTTTGTCAATATTACACTGTCTCGGTTACTTCAGCTTTATAGTAAGCCTTGAAATTGAGTACTGTGAGTCCTCCAACTGTGTTCTTTTTCAGTATTTGTTTACTATTCTGGGACGTTTTCCATTCTTTCTTATAAATTTCAGAAAGCATTTTTCAGTGTCTATGAAATAGCTTGCTGGGATTTTGAGTGGAATTGTGTTGAATCTGTAGAACAAGTTAGAAAGAATTGACATGGTAAGAATATTGAGTTTCCTTTTGTGAACATACAATATCTTACCATCATTTTGGTGTACTTCTACATTTTAAAAAAATCTCATATACAATTGTTCATTGTAGATAATAAATAAATTGACTGTTATTTATTGACCTTCATACTACCAACTTGCTATATTACTTATAAGTTCCTAGAAATTATTCTTTATTGTTTTCTACATAGATAATCATGTCATCTGAAGGCAAAGACAATTTTCTTTTTTTTATTTCAATCTGAATAGTTTTTGTTTATTAGCTTAGTGCCTAAGGCACTTGACTGCTAAACAGAAGGCTGGCAGTTCAAACCCACCAGCCATTCTTTGGAAGGAAGTTTGAGCGACATACTTCCATAGTGATACCATCTCGGAAAACCAAGGAGGGGTTGCTGAGCCCGTATGACTTGACAGCAAGTAATAACAACAACAACAGGACTTCAAGTATGATTTTGAATAAGAACAGTTAGAAATGGCCAAAATACTATACTTTTAAGCAACATTTGGGGAAAAAATAATACTAAACATTCACAGGTTATTGTTGTTGTTTTTAGGTGCCGTTGAGTCACCTCTGACTCATAACAACCCTATGCACAACAGAACGAAATACTACCCGGTCCTGTGCATTCACATGACACACATAGTAAATATATTTTAAATCCTTTCCTTCATTGTGCACACACTGTTGTTGTTGTTAATTACCTTTGAGTTGCCTTCAACTCATGGTGACCTGTGTACAACAGAATGAAATGCTGCCTGATACTGCCCCATCCTCATGATAGCTGGTAGGTTTAAATCTACCAGAAAATATTCTGCTATGATACAGTTTTCATTGGCTAATATTTGGAAGTAGATCATCAGGCTTTCCCTCCTAGTCTATCTTAGTCTGGAAATTCCACTGAAATCTGTTTACCATGAGCAGCCCTATTGATATTTGAAATGCCAGTGGTATAGCTTCCAGTATCATAGCAACTCACAGGTCATCACAGTGTGACAATCAGACAAACCCTCCCTAAGAGTGCCAAATGGCCCCACCAGGACGAATGCTTGTGGCCTGTCATTTTTACTGCAACCTTTGCTTTGGTTACTTAAGAAATGACAGGTATATTGTTTCTCATGATTTATATACTAGGTTTTTTTTTATGATTTTTTTTAAACATAATCAAATGTGTTGAAGAATATTAGTCCAACTACTTGAAAATGAGTTGGGGAGATTGAATGTTATTATTTCTATAAAAACTAAAGTTCCAATAATTAGAGTATAATAGATAACTGTATGTGACCAAAGTAATTTATATCAGCTTATAAATTTCTATGTTGTTGTTGTTGTTATTTGCCATCGAGTCGGCCCCGACTCATAGCGACCCCTCCTTGGGTTTCCAAGGCAGTATCACTACGGAAGTAGGATTGCCCAACCTTCCTTCCGAGGAGTGGCTGGTGGGTTTGAACCGCCAGCCTTCTGGTTAGCAGTCAAATGCCTTAGGCACTATGCTACCAGAGCTCCCATAAATTTCTATAAAGGTGAGCAAATAATTATAAAAGAATAGAGGAAAATTATAATAATCTATATTGACCCTGAACTTTTACTGCTACAGAATTGTCTTTAGCTTTTCAGTTGACTTTACATAAATTAAAATAAGAAACCATGACCTATGCCACTTGATTAGGGTTTATTAACGGGAGATGAAGAACACAAGTCATTAAACAGTATCTCAGTAAAAGGGCTTAGACCTAAATTAAAATAAATAAGAATAAAAAAATGATAAATACTTTATTCTAATATAAGAGGCATCCTCTTAAATTCTTTGTTGTTTTTGTTGTTCATCAACACATCTACTATAGATGTCACCCATGGTCCATGAAGGGGTCTTCTTATATGGGTGTGTGTTGTGAACTGATTTCAAATGATGACTCGAAGATTTACCTAGCTCCCACCTCTTTCCTAATCTCATCTGCATATCCAGTTGCTGACTTAACATCAAAATAGATATCTCAAACTTAATACTTTAAAAGCAAATTTCTCACTTTAAAGTGCTCCTCCTTCAGTCTTTTCATATTCAAAATGGGACAGTATTTTTTCTTTCTTTATTTTATTTATTTATTTATTTATTTTTTTGTGGCCATCTAACTCCTAACCAGAAGGCTGGAGGTTCAAACCCACCAGCCACTCCTCAGAAGGAAGATTGGCAATCTACTTCCTTAGAAATACTGCCTTGGAAACCCAAGGAGGGGTTAGTATGAGTGGAATCAACTTGACAGCAGTTAGTTAGTTTTAGTTTGTTTGTTGTTTGTTTATCCAAATTGACAAGCTCTGGTAGTGTAGTGCCTAAGGCACTTGATTGCTAACCAGGAGACTGGCAATTCAAACTCACCAGGCACTCCTGGAAGGAAGGCTGGGCAATCTACTTCTCTAGTGATATTGCCTCGGAAACCCAAGGAGGGGTTGCTATGAGTTGGCTCTGACTTGATGGCAAATAACAACAACAACAACAATCCTTGAACCCTCTCTATATTGCACACATTATTGATTCAGTTCGTCAATAAATCATATTAGCATTGCTGTTGTTAGTTGCCGCAGTAAGACCAGGAAATGAGCACAACAGTTTGGAACAACAAAGGAGACAAATTTGTCTGTCAGTTTGTCCTACTGTGGTGGCTTGAGTGTTGCTGTAAGGCTGGAGGCTATGCCACTGGTATTTCAAATGCCAGCAGGGTTATCCATGGTGGACAGATTTCAGACGAAGGCAGACTTGGAAGGAGGAAGGGGTCATTCACTTCTCAAAGAATTGGCCAGTGAAAACCTTATGAATAGCAGTGAAATTATATTAATTAATAGTTAAACATTCAAGAGTCTTCCAGCCCAGCAGTGTTGAGATCAAGATATGGATGGTCACTATCTCCAGTTCTGTCTTTAGGCTGTAGGAAAAACCAGTGCAACAAGACAACTATATAAACAAAACATAAGAAATTTGTTAAGGAAAAAATAAAACTGGCATTGTGATAGATTATAAAACATTTGCAGAGTATTTTAAAATATACATACAGAAAAACTTGAATTAACAAGAAAATTTAATAAGGTTAGAGGGTACAAAGTCAATATACATAAATCAATTTTACATGCATACTTCATCAATAAAAACAGAAAATAAATTTAAACCTTAAAAGCATATAATAGCACCAAAAAGCATTAAAGGACCAGTAATACATCTGTCAAAAATCATATAAGAAGAATGCTTTGATAAATATAAACATTAATAAGAGAAATTAAATAACAAATAAAATAAGGAATATGCCATATGCTCTGAATATAACATATAATTATTTGAGGATGTGATTTCTTTCAAAATGAATGTATGTATTTACTAAAACCCAATCAAAATTCCAAGACTGTGTGTGTGTGTAAAAATAGATCCATGTAAAACTTATAAGGAAATTTTAAGCTCTTTTAAACCAAAGTGATAATGAAGAATAAAAGCAAAACTGGGTGACTTACTCTCAGATATCAAGATCTGTTATACATATAGACTAATTAGGATATGTGGTAGTTTAGGATATGTGTCAGCTTGGCTGGGCCTGGTTGAGTGGCTGGACAACTGGATGTAGTATTCCCCATGATGAGACTGGTAATCAACTCCATGGTGGAACCTACTGTGAGCAGCTAAGTAGCTGCTTTAGGGATGTGGTCTGCTTCCAGTATATAAGAAGGTGCTTGAGGAATGGTCTGTAGAGTTTTGGCGTGCTAAAACCCTGCATGTAGTCAAGTTATTGTTCAGTAACCTACCATGCCCTGCTGATCTTGGGAGTTTTTCTGGACTCGAACAATGGTTCAGCAGCCTGGTGTGCTCTGCCAACTTTGGGACTTATAATAGACTTAAATTAATGGCCTGCCATGTGGTTTGGTAACATTGGGACTGTGCCTTTTTACTTGTCAACCTTGCATTTGTCAGCCTCAGCAGCCAGCAGCTGTCTGAGTGAAGAAATGCCTCTAGCTCCAGTGGGCTGGGAGCAGGAGTCAGAGCTGGATTCCAAGGTTGAGGGGCTTTCACCCAGCCCCTAGGGCTTGGCACTTTGAACTTGGACTTAAAGCCTCCAGATTGTAAAAATAAACTCCTGTTTGTTAAAACCGTCCTATTTGTGGTATATTCTTGTCAGATTGGCACTAGGCAACATATAATTTTTTTTTTTTAAAGGAGCTCTGGTGGCACAGTACCTAAGGCACTTGACTGCTAATCAGAAAGTTGGTTGTTCAAACCTACCAGCCATTACTTGGAGGGAAGATGGAGAAATCTTCTTCCATAAAGATTTACTGCCTTGGAAACCCACTGGGTGACACTATGAGTCAGAATCAACTCAATGAAACTTATTTATTTATTTTTTTTTTAGTATATGATAAAAGTGGCGATGCCATGTATGGAGAGAAGGTTAGACACTTTTTTCACATCATACATGAAAATACGCTGGGAATAGATTGTAGATATAACGCTTCTAGAAGTATAGAAGATTATCTTGGTGACTTTGAGATAGGCAAATGGATTTCTTAAGTAGAACATCGAGTGCCAACCAAGAAGGAAAAAAAAGAAAAACTGTATTATACTATACTTGTAGCATTCTGTTCTTCAAAATTCATGATTAAGAAAGTGAAAGAGAAATCTCTGCAGTGAGATATGATATTCTCAATACATGTACCTGACAAAGAACTATTAATTAGAATAGACACATAACTCCCAAAAGAAAAGTAAGGCAACTCACCATTAGTCATCGGAGAAATGTATATAGAAAGTACAAAGTCATACTTCTATGAACACAGCAGAATGGCTACAATGAAGTAGACAATACCTAGTTTGGTAAGAAATGAAACGTGTCAAAGGCTGTAGGTGGAAGAGTATATACAGATATTTGTATGGTTTATAAGAGCCTTTAGCAGTGTTTACTAAAGCTGAACATGTATTTACCTGTGACTCAGCAACTCTATCTCTGAGTAGATCTCCAAAAGAATTTTGTTTGCAAGTGCCCTGAAATACAGCTACTAACATCTTCTTTATGACACAATTCGTAATAGCCCAAAATGTTTATCAAGAGTACATGTAATTAATAAATACATGTATATTAATGGAAAATCATATGAAAATATGAATGAATGTTTTACAAGTACACAAAAGAACATGGATGACTCTCACAAATAAAATATTGAACAAAAGGCCTAAGACACCACTGGTGATTTTCTCTATTATTATCTCTAAAGAAAAAAATCTCTTGAATTAATAAAATAGACTTATACTATCAGGAGTCATTATTATGTTTACAGTTGTGAGAGGGGAGCAGTGAGTGGCAGGAGTATTAGACACATCTTCTGATCTTTTGATAATGTGTTGTATCTTCAACTGAATGATACTTAACTAGGTATACTTGGTTATGAATTTATGGTTCATGCACTTTTAATCTAACAGATTAGTATATTAGATTACTATGTTCTGGTTCAGTGTGTTTTCATTATTTGTTTTGCTTAAATATCATATATATATAATTAAATATTATATATATAATTAAATATCATATATATATAATTAAATATTATATATATAATTAAATATTATATATATAATCCTTTCTATTACATACTTCTTGTACTATAGTTATTAATGATCCATGTGCATATTATCTTCTCATGTTATAGTGTGTAGAAGGTGGTTACAACATTTAGACTGGCAGAAATTATCCAGGAAATGAGAAGAGAAATAAAAGAGAAGAAATAAAAGAGAAGTTCAGGAACTGAAAATCCTTGGAAATAGCAGGTCTAGAGTTACAGCCATTATCTTTGAAAAATATAGCAAAATCCTTTCAGATCAATGCACAATGGGATCAGAGACATGTCTTTCTCTGGTAATAAGTTACCATCAATAAGTTAAAAAAAAAAAACCCAAATGCACTGCCCTTGAAACAGATCTGGTTTATACCGACCCCTCCTTGGGTTTCTGAGGCAGTGTCACTACAGAAGTAGATTGCCCAGTCTTCCCTCCAGCATCAATAAGTATATCCCAACAAATATGATGAGGAACAAGCACTTCCTAATACTACAACTATCATCTTTACTATCTATTCAACTTTCTATTTTTGCTGTTTTAGTTCAGAGTTAATCTGTTTTCTTATCTCTAATCTCATTATTCCAGTTTACCTACCCAAAAGCTAATTTATAGCAAATATATTATTCATTCACTCCCAATATTAAAAAAAAAAAAAAAAACTTCAAATATTCCCCCATTGATTATAGGATAAAGTTTATATCCTTTAGTTTATCCTAGAAATAACCACATATCTGGCCTTCACTTAATCATATACAACTTATCACTTATCTGCCTCTCATATTCTTGTTCCATGTTTTTGGCATGACTATTCCTTACATTTACAGGAACTATATATTTAATAGTTTCACTCTTTCTAACACAAGACCTGCTTTGTCTGGAACAATCTTTGGTCCACCTGCAAATAAATCTTTTGTGGTAAATGCCGACTGAAGGGCTCCCCCACGAAGATTTACCAGGTTTGCTTTTGTGGTACTATACATTGCAATTAGTATCATAATATTTATTAATATTTATTACAATAATTTTAAGACCTCCAAAATTTCAGAATGTTGTTGTAACTTGTAAGTTTCTGTTGTATCAATTCCAATTCATGGTGACCCATGTGTGCTGAGTAGAACTTCTCCATACGGTTCTCAAGGTTGTTCTCTCTTAAAAGCAGATGGCCAGGTCTGTCAATAAACAATCAACTGCATGGCTTATTTCAAAATCATCTTTGGATCATGAGTATGGCTCTGATTCTTGCACTCTAGAGGTGAAATGGGCCTTATATTAGTGATTATAGGTATGTTTTTGAGAAATGTGCACCTGAAAATTGTGGTTTAAAAAGATAGGCTTTTTATTTCTCTCTGACAAAAAGTCTGAGGGTAGATGAGGGGGGATATGCTATGACACTATGACAGTTGTGTAGTACATGTCCCTTGACTCCTATCTTACTTCTCTGATGGATGTGGCTCCCATTTACGTTGTCACCCCAGGGTTCAGTAAAAGTGGAGAAAGATCTGCAACTTCATAAAAGGAAACTTGCAAGAGTCTCATACTGCATGTCTACAAACACTCCATTTGCCCAAATTTAGTCACATGGCAACAGCCGTTCCCAAAGGAGGCTGAGAATATGGTATTTTCATGGGCCTCCTCCTGCTCCACAGCCCTTTTTCTAGATCTGCCCCTCTTCCTCCTTCTTACAATTTGACTCTTTATCTTCCCCTCTCTGTCCCTCTTTCTGCTTGCCTCTTTTCTAATTTTTCTACACTTTAACCTTTCAGTCTGTACACCATTTGAAACCCATGGCCATTGAGTAAATTATGACTCATAGTAATCCTGTAGGTCAGATTGGAATTGTCCCATAGAGTTTCCAATCTATAATCTTTAAGGAGTAATCTTTAAGGAAGTAGACTGCTACATCTTTCTCTGACAGAGCTTCTGGTGGGTTCCAATGGCCAAATTTACGGTTAGCAGCCAAGTCCTTAAGCCCTGCACCACCAAGCCTCCGCATAA
Source organism: Orycteropus afer afer (assembly GCF_000298275.1). NCBI lineage: Eukaryota > Metazoa > Chordata > Mammalia > Tubulidentata > Orycteropodidae > Orycteropus > Orycteropus afer. The sequence continues at coordinate 381,505 of NW_006921813.1, read as the reverse complement.
CAATACTGTCCTTTAAATCACCCTTGAGCAGAGGAGACACAGTAATGCTGAACAACAATAAGACACTTCTGAACCTATTGAATTTAGCAAGATAAATGTTCGGTGTGAACACAATATATATAAATAACTTTTATACTGGAAGATGTATGAACCAAAAGTCAGTTGCCATCAAGTTGATTTCAATGCATGGTGACCCTGTATGAGTCAGAGTAAAACTGTACTCCATACGGCTTTCAATGGCTGATTTTTCAGTAGTCGATCACCAGCCTTTTTCCCAAGGTGCCTCGTAATGGTCTCAAACCTCTAACCTTTCAGTGAACAACTAAACACATTAACATTTACTATTTATTTATGCAGGTACTTTATTATATATAGGTAACACCACCCAGATTTCAATCCTTAAATTTTGCTCTGTGTAAATGTCATTGCTGTTGTTAGGTGCCATCGAGTCATCTCCAACTCAGCAACTTCATGTACAGCAGAATGGAACATAGCCCAGCCCTGTGCCAGCCCCACCATCCTTGCTATACCTGAGCCCATCGTTGCAGCCACTGGGTCAATCCATCTCATTGAGGGCCTTCCCCTTTTTAGTTGTCCCTCCACTCTGCCAAGCATAATATCCTTCTCCAGGGAATGGTTCCTTCTTACAACATGGCCAAAATAGATGAAGCCACATTTGGCCGTTCTCTCTTCCAAGGAGCATTCTGGCTGCACTTCTTCCAGGACAGATTTGTTAGTTCTTTTAGCAATCCATGGTACTTTCAGCATTCTTTGCCAACACCACAACTCAAAAATATTGACTCTTTTTGATCTCCCTTTTTCAGTGTTCAGCTCTCACATGCATACGAGGTGATTGTAAATACCATGGCTTATGTCAAGGGCACCTTAGTCTTCAAGGAAATAATTTTGCTCTTCAGTATTTGAAAGTGTTCCTTTGTAGCAGATTTGCCCAATGCTATATGACATCTGATACCTTCACTGCTGCTTCCATTGGTGTTGATTGTAGAATCAAGTAATATGAAGTCATTGACAACTTCAATCTTTTCTCTGTTTATCATGATGCTGCTTATTGGTCCTGTTGTGAGGATTTTTGCTTTCTTTATTTTGAAGTGTAATCCATACTGCAGACTGTAGTCTTCAATCTCTGTCAGTAAGTGTCTCAAGTCATGCTCACTGTGGTAGTTAAGTTTGTGTGTCAACTTGACTAGGCCTGGTTGAGGGACTGAGCAGCTGGATGTAGTATTCCATATGATGAGGTTGGTAATTAACTCCATGGCGGAATCTATTGGAGCAGCTGAGTAGCTGCTTTGGGTATGTTGTCTGCTTCCCACATATAAGAAACAGCTTTGGGAAGGCTCTCTAGCTTATGGCACACTTGAGCCCTGAATGAAGCCCTGTCTTTGTTCAGCAGCCTGCCATGCTCTGCCAACCTTGGGACTTTCAATGGATAGAATTAATGGCCTGCCGTGTAGATGGTGACATCGGGACTGTGCCATTTTATTTGTTGACCTTAGACTTGTCAGCCTCAGCAGCCAGTAGCTGTCTGAGTGAAGAGATGCCTCTAGCTTTAGTGGGCTGGCAGCAAGAGGCAGAGCTGAAACCCAAGGTTGAAGGGCTTTCACCTAGCCCCTAGAGCCTGGCACTTTGAATGCAGACTTAAAGGCTCCAAACTGTTAGAGAATGAACTCCTGTTTGTTACGGCAATCCCATTTGTCATATATTCTTGTCAGAGTGACACCAGGTAACCAAAACACTCACTGTCAGTGAAGAAAGTTGTGTCCTCTGCATAAAGTAGGTTGTTAATGAGTCTTCCTCCAATCCTGATGCCACACTCTTCCTCATATAGTCCAGTTTCTCAGATTATTTGTTCAGCATCCAGATTGCATAAGTATGGTGAAAGGATACAACCCTGACACACTCCCTTCTTGATTTTAAACCATGCAGTGTCCCCTCGTTCTGTTTGAACTGCAGCCTCCTAGTCTATGTACAAGTTCCTCATGAGCACAACTGGAATTCCCATTCTTCTCAATGCTATATACAATCTATTATGATACATACAATCAAATCCTTTTGCATAGTTAATAAAACACAAGTAAACATCTTTCTGATATGCTTTTCTTTGAGCCAAGATCCATCTAATATCAGCAATGACATTCCTCATTCCACACCCTCTTCTGAATCCAGCTTGCATTTCTGAAAGTTCTCTCTCAATATACTGCTGTAACCATTTTTTAATTCAGTAAGATTTTACTTAGGTGCTATAGTAATGATATTGTTTGATAATTTCCACATTCAAAGAAAGGATTACCTTTCTTTGGAGTGGGTACAAATATGGATCTTTTTCAGTCAGTTGGCCAGGTAGTTGTCTTCCAAATCTCCTATCATAGCGAAGTGAGTGCTTCTAGTGCGACATGCATTTGTTGGAACATCTCAGTGGCTATCCCACCGATTCCTGGAGCCTTGTTTTTCTCCACTTCCCTCAATGCTGCTTCGACTTCTTCCTTCAATACCATTGGTTCTTGTTCATATGGATGAACATCAACTGATTCTTTTGGGTACAGTGACTCTGTGTATTCCTTCCATCTTCTTTTAATGGTTCCTGCATCATTTAATATATTGCCCAAAGAATCTTTCAATATTGCAGCTCGGGGATTACATGTCCTCTTCAGTTCTTTCAGCTTGAGAAATGCCTAGCATGTTCTTCCCTTGTGGCTCTCCAATTCTTTGTCTTTGCACATTTCATTATAATAATTGACTTTGTCTTCTTGAGCTGCTCTTTTAAATCTCCTGTTTAGCTCTTTTATTTTGTCATTTCTTCCATTTGCTTTAGCTACTCTCTGTTCAAGGGCAAGTTAGAGAGTCTCTTCTGACATACATTTTGGTCTTTTCTTTCTTTCCTGTCTTTTTAATGACCTTTTGCTTTCTTCATAGATGATGTTCTTGATGTCATCCCACAATTCCTCTGGTTTTCGGTCATTGGTGTTCAATGCATCAAACCTGTTCTTTAAGTGGTCTATAAATTCAGGACAGATACATTCAAGGCCATATTTTGGCTTTTGTGGGCTTTAATTGAACTTCAACTTGAACTTGCAAATGAGTAGTTGATGGTCTGTTCCACAATCAACTCCTGGCCTTGTTTGTGCTCACAATATTGAGCTTCTCCATCACTTCTTGCCACAGATGTCTGATCCCTGTGTATTCCGACAAAGTGCACACATATAGCCACTGTTTGTGTTGTTGAAAAAAGGTATTTGCAATGAATAAGTCATTGGTCTTGCAAAATTCTATCATGAGATCTCCAGCATTATTTCTATCTCCAAGGTCAAATTTTCCAACTACTGGTGATTCTTCTTTGTTTCCAACTTATACATTCCAGTCACCAATGATAATTAGCACATCTAGATCACATGTTTGGTCAATTTCAGACTATAGAAGTTGGCAAAAATCTTCAATATCTTCATCTTTGGCTTTGGTAGTTGGTGCATAAATTAGAATAATAGTAGTATTGACTAGTTTTCCTTGTAGATGTATGGATATTATTCTATCACTGACAGCATTGTACTTTAGTAATAGATCTTGAAACATTCTTTGTGATGATGAATGCCACACCCTTCCTCTTCAATTTGTCATAGATCATATGGATATCTGATTCATAATGGCCAAAACCAGCCAATTTGAGCTCACTAATGCCTAGGATATCAATCTTTATGCATTCCATTTCATTTTTGACAACTTCCAATTTTCCTAGATTCATACTTCATACATTGCATGTTCCAATTATCAATGGATATTTGTAGCTGTTTCGTCTCATCTTGAGTCATGCCACTTCAGCAAATGGGGGCCCTGAAAGCTCTACTTTATCCATATCATTAAGGTAGGCTCTACTCTGATGAGGCAGCTCTTTCCCAGTCATATTTTGAGTGCCTTCCAGCCTGAGGGGCTCATCTTCTGGTACTGTATCAGACAATGTTTCAGGACTATTAATAAAATTTTCCAGTAATATATCCCACCAGGTTGGGCAATCCTACTTCCGTAGTGATACTGCCTCAGAAACCCAAGGAGGGGTCGCTATGAGTCGGGTTTGACTTGACAGCACATAACAACAACAACAACAACAACAACAACAGTAATATATCAGACAGTGTTTTACTACTATTCATAAGGTTTTCACTGGCCAATTCTTTGAGAAGTGGATGGCCTCTTCCTTCTTTTGAGTTTTTCTCAGCCTGAAAGCTCCACCAAAATCAGTGCACCACGAGCCCTCTTCCTGGCACAGCCTCCAGCCTCACAGCAACATGCAAACTGTGAATTGTACCACAGTACGACAAACTGAAAGACAAGTTCATCTCCCTTAGCTGTTCCAAACACTCTGCTCACTTCCTGGGCCTCCCCCTACCTGTTCCTGACAGCCCTGTCTGCCATTGCTCACTGCCACCTTGGCGGCTGTCCCCCGCCCTCCTTATCTGTTCCAGCCACAGGCCCTGTCTGCCACTGCTCCCTGCTGCCTTGGGGGTAAATATATATATGTATATATATATTTATATATGTGTAATATGTATAAATACATATGTATATTTACATATGTATAAATAAATATACAAAAAACTCAAATGAAACCCATTGCTGTGGAGTCAATTCCTACTCATAAAAATCCCATAGGACAGAAAAGAACTGTCCCATAACATTTCCAAAGCTGTTATCTTTAAGTAAGCAGATCACCAAGTCTTTTCTCCATAGAGTAGCTATGGGTTAAAAAATGGGTTAAAAATCCATTAAAAAAAAAAAAAAAATGGGCAGAAGATATGAGTAGATACTTCCCCAAAGAGAGTATTTAGGTGGCCAGCAAATACATGAAGAAATGCTCAAGATCATTAACCATCAGAGAGATGCAAATCAAAACAACAATGAAATACTGTCATTCCAGCACTAATGGCACAGTTCAACAAGACAGAAAGTAACAAATGCTGATCAGGATGTGGAGAGATTAGGATTCTTATACACTGCTGGTGGGACTGTAAAATGATACAACCACTGTAGAAAACAGTATGGAGATTCCTTAGAAAGCTGGAATTAGAAATACCATTTGACCCAGCAATCCCATGATTAGGTATATATCCTAAAGAAGTTAGAGCCAAGACAAGAACAGATATATGCACACCATATTCATCACAGCATCATTTACGATAGCAAAAAGATGGAAACAACCTACATGTCCATCAACAAAGTAATGGATAAACAAACTATGGTACATACACACAACGGAATACTATACAACACTAAAGAATAATGTAGAATCTGTAAAACACCACATACATGGATGAACTTGAAGGACCTATGCTGAGTGAAATAAGTCAATCACAAAACAACAAGTATAATATTAGTTCATTATTGTAAGAAGTCAAGGAAAGTTTATATATGGAAGGAAATTCTCTTTATTGGTTACTAAGGATGGGAGGGGAGGGAAGGGAACACTACCAAAAAAAATTCATTGACCCATGTCACTTCAGTTTTGTGTATTTCACTGTATAGAAATTATATTTCAGTAAAATGCATTTAAACAACAACAAAAAAACTGCTGACATGTCAGTGAGTGGCTGAACATTTAACCACTTTTCCTTCAGGGCTCCTACATACATGTAAGTATACAAAATCTCTGTGCTGATTTTTTAAAATCTCTCTCGATATATGTATTTTTTACATATATAATTTGATGAAATTACATAATGTTTTGTGTTTAATATGCAGTTCTAAAAACACACTCTCTTGATCAAATGATTTATTTGGATTCACCATAGCTACTTATATTTTGTAAGGAAATACAATTGTCCCTCGGTATCCACAGTGGATTGGTTCCAGGACCCCCACCAAAAACAAAATCCACTGATGCTATAGTCTCTTATATAAAATGATGTAACATTTGCATACAACCTAAGCACATCCTATTAATACTTTAAATCATGTCTAGATTACTTATAATACCAAACACAATGTAAATGCTATGTAAATCGCACATTACACTCTCTCTTACCTTTGAGGGATTGCTTTGACCACTTAATAGCTTTTATTTATTTTTTTTTTTCTGAATGTTTTCATTCCTCAGTTGGTTGAAGCCCACGGATGCAGAACCCACAGATACAGAGGGCCTACTGTGTATGACCTGAACAGAGTAATGTTATTCATTTTGTAATATCAATGTTTCTGATGGAGAGATGGAATTTGACACACTTGGTCAAAATTGCCCACAGTCAAAAGATTCAGCCAAAGTAATTTTTGCCATGATATGTCACTGTAGTATATCCTGATGTACTGTCTATTTTATTATTCTTGTGAAAGCTAAGTTACTTTTTAAGAAATGAAGCATATATTAAAGGACTTTGCCTTTGAAAGGAAATTTAAAAATATGTATTGGCAATTGGTATTGTTTTTAAATATTGTACTGAAAAACACTTTGTTCAAATGTGCCACACATACACAAATATTTAAATACAAACATATCTAGAAATGGAAAATTATATCATCTGGATTATTTTATTTCACATTAAGTAACACTCTATGACCTTTTCAGAAATATAGGTCACCTTGTTAAAATCTAGACCATGCATAAACATGAAATCTTGATAACCTTAAACATCCCAACTATATTATAGGGTAGTGATTCAATGAAAACTTATAAGTAAAGTTCATAATGAAATATTATATAAATACAGATCATAATCATAAAGCTGAAAATTTTTAAAAAGTGATTGCATCCATAGAATCACCACTCAGATCAAGAAATAAAACAATTCCCGTGTCCTTTTAGTCACTACTCTCCACAAATGGAACCCGCATCTTGTCTTATATACCATTTATTGATTTTTCTTGTTTTTTAAATATGCATAATTAGAATAATAAAATATGTACTCCTTGTGTCTGGCTTCTATTTTTTAACCTTAGGAATGTGGAATTTATCAGTGTTTTGTTTATAGCATTTATTTGTTGCTTCTCAGAACAATATAATATTCCTGTGCACTGGTCATGTTTTCTCATCCTCAGCATTAGTGACATTGTGGAAAAGATAATTCTTTGTTGTCGTAGAGTGTCCTCTGCATTGTGGATGTCTAGCATCATTACTGGCCTCTACTACCTAGGGAGCTCTGGTAGCATAGTGCCTAAGGCACTTGACTGCTAACCAGAAGGCTGGCGGTTCAAACCCACCAGCCACTCCTCGGAAGGAAGATGGACTAATTTACTTCTGTAGTGATACTGCCTCGGAAAACCAAGGAGGGGTCGTTATGAGTCAGGTCCAACTTGAAAG
>NW_006921813.1:363907-374108 GCF_000298275.1 Orycteropus afer afer | reverse complement strand
AGGCTGGCGGTTCAAACCCACCAGCCACTCCTCGGAAGGAAGATGGGGCAATCTACTTCCGTAGTGATACCGCCTCAGAAACCCAAGGAGGGGTCACTATGAGTCGGGTCTGACTCGACGGTACATAACAACAACAGCAACAACTACCTAGACACCATTAACACAGTCCTCAACTAGCTTAACAATGGAAAGTGTCTCTACACCTTTGGGGAGCCAAATCGCTTCCATGTGAGAACCACTGATTTTATAGATATTTATATTTATATCTACATAATATATATAATATATATATTATGTAGAAATAAATATTATATATATATATTGATAGAGACTTCCAGATAGTTTCCAATGTGGGACTTTAGTAAATTGTATTACTGGGAAATTCTAGTTGCATTCCTTTGTTGCCCATCTATACACATTTTGATGATGGATTTACATCTAGGATTTAAATGGTAGGTCATAAGAAATAGAATAGGTATGTTTAGCTTTAATAGCTTTCCAGTATTATTAAAATAATTTATACCATCGCCGGGGAATTCTAATTGCTCTATGTCAGCACCAACATGTGTTAGTTTTGAAATTTGCTATAAAAAATTGTTTTGGTTTTAATTTCCATTTCCCTGATGAGTGATAATCTTCAGTACCTCTTTCAATGTTTATTATTACAGTTTATTTTTTTTCTTTTTTTGAAATGTTGATTCATGTCTTTTGCCTATTCTATAAGTTGGGTTATTGATCTTATTTTTTTCAATTGTCTCACAGCTACTTCTATAAACAAAATCAGTAATATATAGATGCATGGAAAGATTTATTTTCAGAAACTGGTTCATGTGACTAAAGTGTGGCAAGGCCCAAATTCCTAGGTCAGACAACAGCATGCTAGGAATTCTGGAAGACTGTCCCAAACTGATAAGTCAGGGTTTGGGAAGAAAGAAAAATTTTTGTCGAATGTCTATTTATAGTCTGAAGTCCAAATCCTCCCCTGGGAAGCCTCTGATTTTGCTCTTAAGTTGTTTAATGGAGTGAAGGAGACTTATCTATCCACCTGATAAAGCGTAATCTGCTTTATTTAAAGCCAACTGATCTAAATGCTACCCATGCTAACTCACAGCTGGTGAGTGAGATCCAACTCATAGTGACCCCACCTTGGGTTTCCCAGGCGGTGTCACTATAAAAGTAGATTGCCCAGCCTTCCTACCGAGGTATGGCTGGTGGGTTTGAACCACCACACTTCTGGTTAACAGTCAAGTGCCTTAGGCAGTGTGCCTCCAGAGCTCCCAAAATTATTCATAGTAGCATCTAAACTAGTATTTGATCAAGCCACTGGGCACCATACTTACATAATATTAATCATCACAACAATTTATTAAAAAAAAAAAAAAAAAAAACTCACTGCCACTCACTGCCATCAAGTAGGATCTGACTCATAGTGACCCCTCCTTGGGTTTCCGAGGCAGTACCACTACGGAAGTAGATTTCCCAATCTTCCTTCCGAGGAGTTGCTGGTGGATTTGAACCGCCAGCCTCCTGGTTAGCACTCAAATGCCTTAAAAGTCTTTGGTGTATACATTTATAGCAAATATCTTCTCCCCTTTTTGATTTGCATTTTCATTCCCTTCATGATGTCTTTTGACTTGGCTTTGTCTGCTGCTGGCTTACATACACTTCTATAATCTATCTTTCAAGGCACAAACAGAGCCTGTGGCATTTAACCATTTGGATTTAGAAATGTTCTATTCATCTTTTTAGTTGCTTTTCCCCTTCATCATGAAGATATTAAAAAGGCAAATGCTTCACATTGAAAACAAGGCAGAGTTGTGCTCATTTCACTGGGCTTTCCTGATCTCTGGGATCTTAGCTGCTCGAGTTTGCATTGCCCTGACATCTCCAAATTCCCATTTTTGCCTCCCCAACATTGTGAGGTTGCCACATAGCCTGCTTTCCACATCTTAGCAGCTTCCTGCTTGACTCAACCTACTGCACAGCATAACTTCATATTGACAAATAGCCCAAGGGCAGAAGTATAGCCCAGAATCTTTAAGGCACTTTGATGAGCTTCCTTTTTGATGGCTTACTAACAGGTTGAGTCCTGGATATTTGAGCTCTTCACTACGATTAAATGCATTAAAAAATCATTTTTCAGACTTCAAGTTCTTCTCAGAGTGAATGCTGTCTTTCTACAAGTTACTCCATTATAGTCTAAAGCAGAACGCTTATCAATGATATGTTTTACTACAGAGAAAGTTAGAATATGAGATAATAATTACTGAAACCCAAGGAGGGGTCGCTCTGTCAAACAAAGATGGGGTGGTCTACTTCCATAAAGATTTACAACTTTGCAAACCCAATGAGAGTTGCAGCAATGACTCAATGGCAGTGAGTTTGGTGTTTTATTTTTTAATGATTAAATCAAAGTATAAAATAAATAGCAAGAGAAGATAAGATGCATTAACTTCTAATCCTCCAATTTTGTAGCAATGCATATTAAGTTGTGTGAAATAAATCATTGTATAACTGATTACAATGATTTGGGAAATGATTTGTCCAGTGAAGTTTTGAAATTATATATACATTTTCCATTTTCCTTATATTTCACTTTCAACATCACTCTTTTGTATCATATTATAATTTTAACTAATGCATGTTTATATCTATAATCCAACATCAATTTATTAATAATATGTAATCTAGGCAGGAGTAAATTATTATTGATTTCTATTTTAGAGATATAGGTTCCTTAGTTTTACGTAAGAGCAGTTAATGCATGCAAAGATAGCACTTCAAACAGAAAGTTCAAAGTCAGGAGTAGAAATAGAGAAATATTTATATGATCACCACAGGATCAGAATATATATGTATACATTTTCTTCATTGAGTTAAATGTTGTTGCTAGCTGCTGTCACTGTATGGCCAACTTCCAACTCAGGCAACCACAAGCAAAACAGAATGGAATGCTGCTCAACTGGACAATTGTGAAACATAGGGTTTCCACTGGCTGATTTTTTTGGAAATAAACCACCACGCCTTTGTTCCTTGTTCATCTTCTTAGTCTAGAAGCTCCACTGGAACCTATTGAGCATCAACATATTTCTACATGTCTCTATGAAGAGGTGAGTGTTGGCTGTGTTTGGAGTACATTGCCTGAAATTGGACACGGGTCCCCTAAATGGGAATAGAGAATTCTACCACTGAACCACCATTGCCACATAGGATGAAATACTTTCTGGATATTTTAAAGCATTATTCTAAATTGTGTTAGAGAATCTAGTGCCCTGTATCACTTTGTAACTTGGGCCCCATCACATGCTGCACTAAACTGGTTTCGCAAATGATGCATATACTTCCTATAGAAATGTGTTCTATGAATGTAGCTACTATTAGTATAGTGCCTAAGGCACTTGACTGCTAACCAGAAGGCTGGCGGTTCAAACCTACCAGCCACTCCTCGGAAGGAAGGTTGGGCAATCTACTTCCATAGTGATACTGCCTCGGAAACCCAAGGAGGGGTCGCTATGAATCAGGTTCAACTTGACGGCACATAACAACAACAACAACTAGGTAAATCTGTGTTTATAAAAAACATCTTATACCTAACATATTTTCTTACTGTATATTTATTGTTGAAAATATGAATAAAAAGCAAGAAAGAATGTATAATGGTGAACTGTGATAGAAATACTGTTGATAACACATAACATAATATTAACCTAGCTAAAATGTGTTAGTATTTTTGCACACACTTTCAATTTTCTGTCACACTCAACTTCTTCATTTACACTGATCTGCTCTAAACTCTCAAAAGAAAATATTATGCCACTTCTCATGCTCCCTTCCATCCATGGTTAATTGGTTTAAAGATAAGCCTTCATTATGGCAATCAGACTTCATTTCTAAGAAAAAAAAAAAAAAAAAAATTAATTACCAAAAGAATGCAAAAGGAGGCTTGTGAACACTTGAACTAGAAATCTTGTAGCATTGATATTGGGGTGAACATTTCCATCACCTGCATGCCTTATGTAAGTCAGTGCTATGTGCACCAAAACTAAACAAAAAAACAAATTCACTGCCACCAAGTCGATTCTGACCAGTAGCGACCCCTCCTTGGATTTCCGAGATGGTATTTCTATGGAAGTAGATTGCCCAGTCTGCCTTCCGAAGAGTGGCTGCTGGGTTTGAACCACCAGCTTTCTGGTTAGTAGTCAAATGCCTTAGGCACCAAATACACTGTAAAAACATAAAACATAAATAGAACATTTTTAAAAAATTCATTAAAGGTCCACATTTATTTAAAAATTTGACTAATTTTCTTTTATTGGTAGGAATCACAGATAATCCCATCATGTCAAGGACTAGTTGCTATTAATAATTTGCAATGTGCCATTGTGGTTAATGGAAGCTCTGATAGTGTAGTGCCTAAGGCACTTGACTGCTAATCAGAAGGCTGGCCCTTCAAACCCACCAGCCACTTCTTGGAAGGAAGGTGGGGCAATCTACTTGCATAGTGGAAACCCAAGGAGAGGTTGCTATGAGTCGAGTCTGACTTGATGGCACATAACAACAACAACAACATTGTGCTTAGTTCTGGTAAAGAGAAGTTCCCTGAAGACAACTGTTTTAATTGTTATACAATTTATGAAATTTTCACAAAAGGAGAAGAAAATAAAATCAACATTTTATCCCAGCAAATGAAGCAAATATGAACTTAATAATAGCTAATGTTTCACTAACCCAGAAAAAGGGGAAAGATTTTATTATTTTCTGCTACCTGAAATAAACTGATATATAACTTTACTTCCTGCCTAAAATATTTTATGTGGAACATAAAAAGCATTATTTACACTTCTACAAACACTTTTTGTTGTTTGTTTGTTTTAGCATTAAGTGGGCTTAATAGACTTTTCATATAAATTCTAGTATTCTAGTGGTTTTTGTTTTGGGTTTTTTTTTCTTATGTGGCTAGAGTCTATAAAGCATTTTTTGGAAATAACAGAGGTTAAAATACTCATTTGCCTAACTTACTTATCATGCTATTGAAAGTTAGTATTTGTCCTTCACTTGGCCCTGTCCTAAAAGACAAAGAATAATTTAATTTTTCTTAGGATTAAATTACTGGAAAAAAATAAACAAATCATATCAAGGGAATTAAATTACTTGATACTATAATGGCCCACAATGACATAATTATCTAATATCTTTTATAAAACATATTAATTACAGGTCATCCAAGTGAAATGAATTTCCTAGTCCTGTAAAGAACCACACAGGAAACTGAATAACTTCTTGCTTAAAAACTATTGAGTAATAGAAGAAATTAAAAATGAAATTATAAAATTCTTAGAATCAAATGAGAAGGAAAACAGAACGTAGCAAATCCTTTTGGTCAGAGCAAAAGCAGTGCTCAAGGGAGTAGTTTTAGTAATAAATGCATACATCAAAATTTAAAAAAAAAAAAAGAAGAAATGGTCAAAATCAAAAGCTTAACCCTACAACTTGAGTAAATAGCAAAGAAGCAGCAAAAGAAGTCCACAGTTACCAGAAGAGAGGAAATAATAAAATTCATAAAAAATGCATTGCCCTAGAGTTGGATCTGACTCATCGTGACCCCTCCTTGGGTTCCTGAGGCAGTGTCACTATGGAAATAGATTGCCCAACCTTCCTTCTGAGGAGTGACTGGTGGGTTTGAACCACAAGCTTTCTGGTTAGCAGTCAAATGCTTTAGGCACTGACACCAGAGCTCCTAGTAAAGATGATTTTGTTATTGTTGTGATGTGCCATCGAGTCAGACCGACTCATAGGGACCCCTCCTTGGGTTTCTGAGGCAGTATCACTACAGAAGTAGATTGCCTCATCTTCCTTACGAGGAGTGGCTGGTGGGTTTGAACCACCAGCCTTTTGGTTAGCAGTCAAGTGCCCTAGGCACTACGCTACCAGAACTCCCAATAAAGATGATAGGAGAAATAAATGAAATAGAAAACAGAAAAACAATAGAATCAACAAGACTAGATATTGCTTTTTCAGAGAATCACTAAAGTTGACAAACCACTGGCCAAATGACTTTTCCTTGTGAAAGTGTCAATGCCACCTAAAGCAGTCTATAGACATAATGAAACCCCCGTCCAAATCTCAACAAAATTCTTTAATGCCTTGAAAAAACTAATATGCAACTTTATATGAAAAGGAAATAGGCCTTGAATAGGTAAAGCATTATTGAAGAAAAACAAAGTAGGAGGTCTCACAGCATTCACAGAGCTTACTATACAGCCAAATCAAAAGAGCCTGGTAGCGGTACAATGACAGACGTAGAACAATGGAACAGAACTGGAAACCCAGAAGTAAATCCATCCAGCTATGGACAATTGATCTTTGACAAATTGTCAAAGTCCATTCAATGGGAAAATGACAGTCTCTTTAACCAATAGTGCTGGCAAAAATGAATATGCATTTGCAGAAAAGCAAAACAAGATTCATACCTCATTCAATATACAAAAAACTAACTCAAAATACCAAAAGCCTAATTGTGAAATCTAAAGCTATAAGGCTCCTTGAAGTTAGAGATTCTAATTTATGGCATAATCACACTGTCAAACTTAACTAAAATTCACAAACAATAGAAGATAATCTAGATAACTGAGACCTCTCAAAATGAAATGTTTGTGTTCATAACAAGACTTTATTAAATAGTAAAGGGAGAACCTACAGAGTTGGAAAAAAAAATTGGCAACAACATATCTGACAAAAAATCTAATATCTAAAATATATAGAAAACTTCAACACATCAAAAGCTTGCAAGTGACTTTCTAAGGTCCAACTATTGGTCTCTTCCCATCTGGAGCAAAAGAAAGTGAAGGAAACCAGACTCAAGGAAGCAATTATTCCACAGACCTTATTAATGGCCAACGCAGAACCACAACCTCCTGTAGCCTGACACGAGAAGAATTGGATGTTGCCTGGAAATCATTACCAAACACTCTGTCCAAGGACACAACAAAAGGTCCCCATTAGAATGGAAGAAAAATTTAGACTGAAATAAATTTCTAAAAAAATGACCAGATTTATTGGACAGATATAGACTGGAGGAACCATCATGAATGTTGCTGTTAGACAAAATATTTACCCAAGTGCAAAGTTGAGAAGGCAAAGAGTGGCAGGGAAACGGGAGGGATGGAAATGGAGAAGGCAAGTTAGAAATGGGGAGAGTACTACTTCCAAGACAGATTTGTTTGCACTTCTAGCAGTCCATGGTACTTTCAATATTCTTCCCCAACACCACAATTTAAATGGATCAATTTTTCTGCACTCTTCTTTGTTCACTGTCCAACTCTAACATGTGTACGAAGCCACTAAAAAACCTGTGGCTTGGGTCAGGCATAGCTTAGTCTTCAATGTTATATCTTTGTTCTTTAACACTTTAGAGAGGTCTTTTGCATCAGATTTAGAATAAGGCCGCTTGATTTCTTAACTGCTGTTTGCATGGGCACTGAAGATACAAGGAAATTAAATCTTCAACTTTAATCTCCTCTCCATTTATTATGATGTTGCTTATAGGTCCAGTTGAGAGGATTATTTTTTATTAATGTTGAAGTGTAATCCATGCTGAGGACAGTAGTCTTTGATCTTCATTAGCAAGTGCTCCAAGTATTCTTCACAGTCAGCAACCAAGGTGATAAATAATTAGTAATAAATATGAAATCGTGGGCATGTTGAAACAGGCAGAAATAGTTCTGTGTTCTTTGATACTTCTGACTCTAGTTATTACATAACATTTAGGAAATACTCATTCAACTTTGTTTTCTTAGTCTACAAAGTCTATTGGCATGCTGGATATAAGAATATTATCTTTTCAACTCTAATTGAGAATCTGGTAATTACTTAGCCCAAATATGCATATGTACCACATAAATAGATGATACTTGATAGATTCATGGGTGGATGGATGAGGAGATGGATGAAAAGTTAGTTGATTAGATACATTTATGAAATTATGTGCTATTTTTGGATCAGCAAAAAATAAAACATACTTTAAATAAAAATACATTTTTTTGATATTAAGAATTTAGTTTTTGGAATACAGGCAGTCCCTGGGTTTCAAACAGGCTTCCCTGGGTTTCAAACATCTGACTTAAAGGCAATTCCTATGGGTGCTTTAACTCAGGGCATTGAGCCAGTTCTGTCATGGCTGATGAGGTAAAGCAGGAATGAACCAGAACTTTTACAATTTGGGTGATTGGCTGCTGTAACTGGAATGGGAAAAATAATGGGTCAAAGCCCTGGAATGCAAAATTTGGGAGAGGTATGGTGAACCCTTTCAGGAGCCTGGTGCATGAGCCTGGATTGCTGACAGGACTTTGGAGAGCCACACATATTCAAGCAGCACAGTAAGCTACCAACTTTGAGTGGGGTGCCACCATATTGGAGCAGGTGCCACCATCTTTGAAGTCATTTGTTAATGTTATGCAAAAGTATCTTCATGTTGAAATAACTGAACCAACCCCTATTGCCCCAAAATTCATCACAATCACCTTCACTTGATGTTTGCACAGCTCTTAAATCTTTGAAAGGACTTCCAGACTTTTCTTACTAAAGTAAGGCTAAATATGAACCATATGCACCTGTTCTGACTGACCTACAAATTCCTAAAGACCACAGCTGGGAATGGATCAATTTCATAATCTGGGGATGGC
Organism: Orycteropus afer afer; assembly: GCF_000298275.1. Lineage (NCBI taxonomy): Eukaryota > Metazoa > Chordata > Mammalia > Tubulidentata > Orycteropodidae > Orycteropus > Orycteropus afer. Next base: position 365,427 of record NW_006921813.1, on the reverse strand, counting down.
TGGTCCTTTTTTATAGGATATAAATTTCACTTTAAATTGTTTTTCACTTTAACAATAAAAAGATAACAAAAATAAGGTGTCATTGGTTACAATATTTGATATAACCTCTATAACTAAAAATTGCAAGAATATGTTGACTAAGAAAAATATTGTGTATCATTTATTTATCAAGAGTAAATACACATAACATTTTGTAGAGAGAAAGAATAACATAATAAATTGGATTCTTGTATAAAGCATACTTCTTTTATATCTATTGTGTGACTGAACTATGATAATCTTTTATTTCTAAAACTGGAAATGTTTTTTGAAAGAAACAGATAAATTACTTTTATTGTGCTTCAAATGGTAACTCAACAAACTATTAGGCAACCCTTAAACACATTGATAAAACAGATTATGTAAAATATAGAAAATGCTAATTAATATATGTTAAGTGAAATAAAAAGCATACATTATGTTTTCACTCACTTTGCTAATTCTCTTTTCCATTTCTCTGTTTCTGATATCATTACATTTGAAATCTTGCAACTGACACTATTTTCAGCCTAGGTAATTCTTACTAACATTAATAATTATGCTAAAAATAAATAATATTTCTAAAATATTCATCTCTATGTGCTACTAAAATATCTGGTGAAAAATTTATTGTTATGATTGTCACACTGCATGGTAATTATATATGTACAAGTCTCTTGTGTTCAGAATATTATTTTCCTGAAGGCTGAAATTACTTTTGAGTCTTGTAACCCCAGTGCATAACACAGTACCTGATGTGTTCCTAATAATCTTAGAGTTTAATTCTTAAAATAGGATCATACTCTAGACCAAGAATAGACTCAACTGAGGCCAATCTTTCACAGATACTGATGATACAAAATACCTACAATCCTTACAGAAACAACAGAAGACAGGCAGAGAACAATCTGTCGCAGACAGCCAGACACTGTGGCAGAGAGATTCAATGGATCTACTGACTCAGGACCATAGTATTGGGGGACACCAGACTCAATTGAGACAATAAAATACATAAAAATCTTGTTCCACAATCTACATTGGTGAGTAGCGACTGAGGTCTTAAAAGCTTTCAAGTGAGCATCTAAGATATGCAGCTAATAGTCTCCTATCATTGGAAGCAAAGAAGAGTGCCCAAAGTGCCAAAAGTGCCATTTGGAAGCAATCAGTCCTAGGCAATGATGGACCTTGAGACCAGAAGAACTAGAGGGTGCCCAGCTGCCAATGCCAACTATTTAGGAAAGGATCAAAACTGGAGATCCTGGATAGAGTGGGAGGAAAAATATGGGAAAAATCCAAAAACACAATAATGACCAGAATTACTAGTTGGGTGGACTCTGGTGGGACCCCCAATACTACTGGGATACACTTTGGGCCTGGAATAAAACTCACTCCCAGGGGCTGGCTGTCAGCCCAATAGTAAGCAAGATGTACATGCAGACCACTCAACCCAGGGTGATCCACTCACTCTATGAAGATGCATCCCTTGGAGCAGTCAACCATGG
>NW_006921813.1:355105-362612 GCF_000298275.1 Orycteropus afer afer | reverse complement strand
ACAGGAAGCAGACCACTTCCCAAAGGCAGCTACTCAGCTGCTTGTGGTAGAGCCCACCATGGAGTTGATTGCCAGTCTCATCATGGGGAATAACTACCAACAGCTGCCCAGCCACTCAACCAGGCCCAGCCAAATTGACACACAAACATAGTCACCACACCATTGATCCACATGAACCTTTTTAAAGGCATGTTCATAGAAGACTTTCTCTAAAAGAAAAAATGGACAACATACAAGAGAAGATGGACAATGTAAGTAGAAAGATAGAAACTCTAAGAAATAATTTAAAAAGAAATACTAGAAATCAAAGTACACTGTAACAGAAATGCAGAATGCCTTTGATTGTCTCATCTGTAGACTGTATATGGCTGAGAAAATAGTTATTTAGTTTAAAGACATGTCAGAAAAAAAATCCAAAACTGAAAATTGAAGAGGAAAATGAATTTAAAAAAATATGAAAGAGACTATCCTAGAATTTTGGAGCAATTTCAAAAGATATAACATATGTCTAACTGAAATTCAAGAAGAAAAAGGGAAAGTAATAGAAATAATATTTGAAGTAATAATAGCTGAGAAGTTTCCAAAATTAATGACATACAGCAAACCCCAGAACAGAAAGCTCAGGAAAAAAGAAGCAAGACAAATATCAATACATCTATAAGTAGGTATATTATATACTGCATAAACATTAAAAAAAAAAAAGATATTTGGAACACAAACTAAAGTTTCTTTCTTTCTTTTTTTTTTTTTTCCTATAAAGGAAATGGATAAAGCTTACATTGACTTTCTTTTGGAGAAAACATTGAAGCAAGAAGAGAGTGGAGTGAAATATTTGAGGTGTTGAAAGAAAAAACCACCATCCTAGAATTCTGCATTCAGGAATTTACCCTTCAAAAATTAGGTAGAGGGTCATGCTACAAAGATGGCAATTTGAACAGATCAAGGACAACAGCACTCCCAAAACGAACACCAAAAAGCAACTAGAAATCTGTGGCCAACCCCATGCCTGAAAAGATAGACAAAAATATTGCAGCAAGGGGCCTAAAACTAAAGATGGATATCTAATAATAAGAAAATCTCTCATTCCACTATTCCTGCTTATCCTAGTGCAGCTGGTGGATGGCTGCATTGGAGCCACCTCTATAGCCACAGGCAGCCCATAGCTCCACAAACCCTGAGAAGGCTCCTCTGCCTTAATAAATAAATAAAAGACGGGGCTTCCTGGTGTACTATTTAAGGTATTTGGAGTTTGTTCTGATAAGTCAGGCTGTAGCTTGAAGGACTGAAACCTTGGTGTGGCTTATATTTGAGTCCTCACAGGGTTGGGAGGAAGTGATGATAAAAGATTGAAGACTGTGACTGCCTACAAATTTCTTGCAGAAATTGATTTTTCAAAAGAAACATATATACAGGAGAATTGATATAGATAACACATTATAACATTCTAATGTCTCAGACTTAAAAACAAAATAAATCACTAGACACACAAAGAAATTGAAGGTGATGGCTTATTCCAAAGGACACACGAAGGAAGAGATTTTCCCTCTATGGAAACTCAGATAATGAACACACTGGAAGAATCAACAATATTGAAGAAATTCAAAACACTAAAGGAAAATATGGATCTAAAATTAAAGGAAATCAGGAAAATGATGCATGAACAAATTGAAAGTATAAATAGATAGTATAAAGAGAAACCAGACAAAAATCCTGGAATTGAAAGATGCAATGACTGAAAGAAAAATAAATTAACATATTGGAAGGACTTAGCAGAAGATTTGAGCTGGCATCAGGAAGAATCCATGAACTAGAAGATAAATAAATCAAAATTTTAGAGTATGAAGAGCAATAGGAAAGAACGTTCAAGACTGCTGAGCATAGGCTAATGGAAATGTGGGACATCATCAAGGAAACTAAGTGACATATCATAGGAATTTCAGGAGATGAAAAAGAAAAGGACAGAAAGGATATTTAGAGAAATTATGGCAGAAAACATTTCAAATATGATGATGGACATCATCTAGAAATCCAAGAAGCTCAGGGAACTCTAAGTAAGATAAATCCAAAGAGATACACACTGAGACACATTATAATCAAGCTCTCAAAAACGAAAGAGAAAGAATTCTGAAAGCAAGAAAACAGAAATAAATTGGCACATGCAAAGAATCTCAAACAAGACTTAGTGCTACTTTTTTTTCAGACACCTTGGAGATTAAGGCTGTAGAAGGACATTATAAAATGCTGAAAGAAAACACTGTCAACCAAAACGCTAAATCCAACAAAGCAGTCCTTTAAGGATGAGGGCAAAACTAAGATATTCTGAGATAAACTAAAGCTGTGGAGTTCATTCCTACTAAACATGCATCACAAAAATGCTATAAGAAGCCTTTGGATGGAAAGGAAATGACACTTTCCATAGTGAAGGAATCAAAAGGTCTTATTAATGGTGATTTCATGGGCAGGAATAACGGCCAGTTTTAAGGTACTTTTGGTCAATAATTCGAGTTGTTATGTCCTTCATTTCTTTATAGTGGCAAAAGCATAAAAAATAAGTATAAATATATATTATAGGTACATGATAAAGAGAGAACAGAGAAGTTAGTAATATGAGAAATGGAAGCACAACCATCACTCACAATCCCATGAGCAATAAAAGGACAACAAAGGAACATTATAAACAACTCTATGACTACAAAATTGATAATTTACATGAAATGAATCAACTCTTTGAAAGACACAATATACCAAACTTGCACAAAGAGAAATAGATAATCTCAGTAGGTTTATATCTATTTACCAAATTGAATTAATAATAATTAACTTTCCAAAACAGAAATCACCAGGCCTAGATGGTTTCATTGGTGAATTATACCAATCATTTTGGGGAAAAAAAAAAAGAAAGAAAATGATACCAATTCCCGACCTCCCTCAGAAAATCTTCCTACTTTTTTCTATGATCTAGCCTAATAACACACTGTACAAAAGAAATGCAAGAATGAAATCTACAGACTAATATTTCTCATGAATATAGATACAAAAACCTCAATAAAATCTTAGGAAAGTATATCCTACAATGTATAAAAATAATTATATACTATGGACTACTGGGATTTATACCAGATATAAAAGATTCAAGGAGTTCTGGTTGTACAGTGGTTAACGCATTTGGCTGCTAACAAAAAGATTGGTGGTTCTAACACACCAACTTTGGAAAACCAATGGGAGTCTCTATGAGTTGGAATCAACTAGAAAGCAGTGGGTTTGTTTTTTTAGGATAATGTTACCTACCACTCCTTTGTCAGTTTGCTGTACTGTAGTGGCTTGCTGGTTGTTGTGATGCTTGAAGCTTTGCAGACAATATTTCAAATACCAGCAAGGCCAGAGATTCCAATGGAGCTTCCAGACTAAAACTGGCTAGGAAGAAAGACATGATCAGGTCCACTTCTGAAAGAATTAGCCATAGAAAACCTTATGAATAGTAAGAAAATATTGTCTGATCCAAAACATTTACCTGAGTTCATAAGGAACATGTACATAACAAAAAAGGAGTTGTTTGAGCAGAAAAAGAGAATAGTACATGGTTTAATATCTGGAAAATTGTGTGTCAGAATTGTATCCTTTCACCATACTTATTCAATCTGTATGCTGAGAAAATAATCCAAGTAGCTGGACTAAATGAAGAAGAATGTAGTATCTGGATTGGAGGAAGATTCCTTAAAAACCTGTGATACGCAGATGACACCACCTTGCTTGCTGAAAGTGAAGAGCTTGAACTACTTACTGATGAAGATCAAAGAGTCCAGCCTTCCATATGGATTACACCTCAACATAAAGAAAACAAAAATTCTCACAACTTGACCAATAAGCAACATCATCATAAATGGAGAGGAATATGAAGCTGTCAGAGGATTTCATTTTACTGGAAATCCATAATTAATTTTTGGATACACAACCCATGCCCATGGAATCAGCAGTAAAGAAATCAAAGAACATATTGAATTGGGCACATTTGCTGCAAAAGAGCTCTTTAAAGTGTTAAAGAGGACAGACGTCACTTTGAAGACTAAGACGTGCTTGACCACGTTATGGTATTTTCCATAGCCTCTTGTGTATGTGAGAGCTGGACAATGAATAAAAGTGATCACAGAATTGATGCATTAGAATTGTGGTGTTGGCAAAGAATACTGAATGCACCATTGACTGTTAGAAGAATGAACAAATCTGTTGACAGGAAGTACAAGAAAATCTTCCTTAGAAAGGAGAATGGCCAGATTTCGTCTCTCATACTATCATCATGTTGTCAAAAGGGATCAGTCCCTGGAGAAGTGTATCATGGTTGGTAAATTAGAGGGTCAGCAAAAAAGGGGAACCCTCAATGAGATGGATTGACACCATGGCTACAATGAGGAGCTCAAGCATGGCAAAAATTGTGAGGTTGGTGTTGGACCAGGCAGAGTTTTGTTCTGTTATACATGATCTAATAACAGCAACATCATAAAGCTACAGAAATCAAGATTTTATGGTATAGATGGATGATTGTGCCATATACATAAATAGACAAGTGGACAAAATACATCACAGAAATAGATCCACAAAACTCCAGTCAGCACTCAAATAACAAAGGAGAAAAAATAATACTATTGAGCAAGCAAAAAACTCTAAAGACAAAGATGAAATTGAAGATTTTTCACTAACTTCTGCAGTCTGAAATTGACCAAACATGAAATCCAGTTGTATTGATAATTACTGATGAATGGAATGTGAAAACTGTAAACAAAGAAGAATCACCAGTAGTTGGAAAATATGGTCTTAGTGATAGAAATGATGCCAGAGGTCACATGATAGAATTTTGCAAGACCAGTGATTTATTCATTGCAAATATCTTTTTTCATCAATATAAATGGCAACTATGCATATAGACCTCATACAATGAAATACACATGGATAATATCAGCTATATGTGTGGAAAGAGGTGATGGAGAGCTTAATATCATTAGCCAAAACAAGGCCAGTAGTTAACTATGGGACAGAACATCAATTGCTCATATGCAAGTTCAACTTGAACCTGAAGAAAAATAAAACAAGTCCATGAGAGTCAAAATATGACCTTCATTTTATCCCACCTGAATTTAGAAACCATTTAAAGAATTGATTTGACACACTGAACACCAATGACTGAAAACCAGATGAATTGTGGGATCACATTATACAGAAAGAAAGCAACCTACCAACGAAAATATATAAAAGGAAGAAAAGGCAAAAATGGATGTCAGAAGACATTCTGAAATGTGCTCTTGAACAGAAAGTAGCTAAAACAAATTAAAGAAATGACAAGATAAAAGAGCTGAATAGAAGATTTTAAAGAGCAGCTCAAGAAGGCAAAGTCAATTATTATAATGAAATGTGAAATGGTGTGGAATTAGAAAATCAAAAGAGAGAACAAGCTCAGTATTTTTCAAGCTGAAAGAATTGAAGAAAAAATCAAGTCTTGAATTGCGCTACTGAAAGTTTAGGCAAAATATTGATTGATGCAGGAAGCATCAAAAGAAGATGGAAGGAATATACATTCACTGTACAAAAAAGAATTGGTCTGAACAGAGAACAAAAAGTAGCAAACAACAACCAGTCATTAATATACAAGAAGTCAAAACCAAGAAATCAACACAGCTGTGGAAGTATCCAAAGTCAAATAAGCTTACAAGATTGTAAACTGGGAACCAGAGATATCAATTAGCAAATGAGGAAAACTACAAACCAAAAAGAGGGAAAATAGTGTAGTTAGAGAACTTCTAAATGGTGAGGAAGTCAAGAGAGTTTCAAGATAGAATGGACTACTGTTCTAAACTCATGGAGAAAATTATAAATCACAGAGGAACTTCAAAAAAAAAATGATCAAACTTCACATCACAATAAAAAAGAGGACATGCACAAATATTTAGCAAATACTAAAACAATAGCAACAAAGGAAATGATGACACAATTCATAAACATAATGAGCTCAGCACAGAAATTATATGGAACAAAGAAATCAGGAACACCATGAAAAACATATAACAAAATGACAGCAACAAATACATAATGTTGATAATTACACTGAATGTCAAGGGATTGAATGCACTACTCAAGAAATAGAGAGTTGCAGACTGTATGAGAAAACATAACCTATCAATATGCTGTCTACAAGAGACACATCTTAGAGACAAAGACAAACATGGACTAAAAATCAAAGGGTGGAAAAAGATATGTCAAGCAAATGGCCCAAAAAGAGCAAGAGCAGAAATATTAATTTCTGATAAATTTGACTTTAAGAGAAAAGCCACCATAAAAGACAAAGAAGAACATTATATAGTGATAAAAGGATCAATTGAACAAGAAGATATAACCGTAATAAATATCTATGGACTCAATGAAATAACCAGAAAATACATAAATCAGACTTCAAAAGAATTGAAAAGGCAAATAGATGACTAGACAGTCATAGTAGGAGACTTTAAACCACCATTTTCAATGAAAGACAGAACAACTGGAAAGAAATTCAACAAAGATGCAGAAGAGCTAAAAAATACAATCTACCAGCTTGACCTTATAGACATCTACAGAGCACTTCACCCAACAACAGCACAATATACATTCTTTTCTACTGCACTTGGAACATTCTCCAAGATAGACCATATGTTAAGCCATAAACCAAGCCTCAATAAATTTAAAAACATTGAAATACTGCAAAGAATCTTCTCAGATCACAGTGCTATAAAATTAGAAATCAACAATTGGAAGATCAATGGAAAAAGAGCAAACACCTGGAAACTGAACAACACTATCCTCAAGAATGAATAAGTAATAGAAGAAATAAAAATTGAAATTAAAAAATTCCTTGAATAAAACAAGAATGAAAATACTAGATACCAATATCTTTGGGACACAGCAAAAGCAGTGATCAGAGGCCAATTTATAGCAATAAATGCACACATCAAAAACTAAGAAAGAGTCAAAATCAACACCTTAAACCAACATCTCCAACAATTAGAATAAGAACAACAAGAAAAGCCTACAGTCATCAGAAGAAAGGAAATAATAAAGATTCAAGCAGAAATCAATGAAACAGAAAATAGAAAGACAACTGAAAAAATCAACAAAACTATAAGTTGGTTTTTTGAAAAGATTAATAAAATGGACAAAGCACTGGCAAATTTAACAAAGGAAAAGAGGGAGAGAATACAAATAACATGAATAAGAAACAAAATGCTTCATTTTATGAAGCAAGCATAACCTTGACGCTAAAATCAGGTAAAGACATCACTAAAGAGGAAAACTACAGACAAATATCCCTCATGAATATGGAAGCAGAAATCTTCAACAAAATCCTAGCCAATAGACTCCAACAACAAATCTAAAAAAGTAATTTATTATGACCTAGTGTGTTTCATAGGAGCTCTGGTAGCATATTGCCTAAGGCACTTGACTGCTAACCAGAAGGCTGGCGGTTCAAACCCACCAGCCACTCCTC
>NW_006921813.1:353369-354635 GCF_000298275.1 Orycteropus afer afer | reverse complement strand
ATATGATCCTATACCTAGAAAACCCAAGAGACTCAGTCAAAAATCTACTGGAACTAATTGAGAGATTTAGCATCATGGCAAGATACAAGATCAACATCCAAAACTCAGTTGGATTCCTCTACACCAGCAAAGAGATTGCTGAAAAAGAAATAAGAAAATCAATACCATTTACAATAGCTACTAGAAAAAATAAAATACTTGGGAATAAATCTTACCAGGGACACAAAAGACCTGTACCAAAAAAATATAAAAAACTACTTAAAGAAACTATAAAAGATCTACATAAATGGAAGAACATACCATGCTCATGGAAAGGAAGATTGAACATTGTGAAAATGTCAATTCTACCCAAAGCAATCTATATATTCAATGCAAACCTAATTCAGATCCCATCAACATGGGAAACAAATCACTAATTTTATATGGAAAGAAAAGGGACCTCCAATAAACAAAGCACTATTGAAGAAGACCAATGTAGGAAGTTTCACAGTCCTGGATCTTAAAACCTATATACAGCCACAGTAGTCAAAACTGCCTGATATTAGTACAACAGACACATAGACCAATGGAACAGAATTGAGAATTCAGAAATAGATCCCTTGAATTATGGTCAGTTGATCTTTGACAAAGGGCCAAAATCCACTAAATGGGGAAGAGATTGTCTGTTTAACACATGGTGCTGACAAAACTGGATATCAATTTGCAGAAAAATGAAACAAGATCTGTACCTCACACCATACACAAAAACTAACTGCAGATGGATCAAAGACTTACATGTGAAACATAAAATGATAAAGTTCCTCAAGAAAAATTTAGGGGCAAATTTAAGAGCCCTTATATATGGCATAAATAGACTATCAAGCATAACCCAAAATGCACGAACAGAAGAGAAAGTAGATGAATGGGACCTTCTAAAAATTAAAATTTACATACTTTCAAAGACTTCTCCAAAAGAGTCAAAGAGAACCTACAGATTGGGAAAAAATATTTGGCAATGACATATCTGACAAGGGACTTACCTCTATAATTTATAGAAAACTCCAACACCTCAAAAATAGTAATAATAAAAATAATCCAATTAAAAAATGGGCAGAAGACATAAAAAGACACTTCTCCAAAAAGGATATTCAGGCGGCCAACAAACATATGAAGAAATACTCATGATCATTAGCCATTAGAGAGGTGCAATCAAAACAACAATGAGATACCATCTTGTCCCAGCACTAGTAGCAAAGTTCAACAAGATAGAAAATACCAAATGCTGAC
>NW_006921813.1:351085-352041 GCF_000298275.1 Orycteropus afer afer | reverse complement strand
AAAAAAAAAAAAAGGGAGGGTGGTAGATTTGCTGGTTTGATAGAGAGCCTGATGGAACCACTGAGACTACATCCCTTAGCTGCCTTTCATGTCTGGAATTGAACCCAGTCCTGTAGTTTCAAACCAAACAAAAGACAGGCCTATGAGATGAACATTTACATTAGGTAGATACATTCCTTGGAGGGATTAATCATGGGAGAATCTAAGGGCTGTGTATGCACAGGGAGACAGCTCAGGAGGCAGGAGTGCATGGGAGGGAAGGACACAGGAAAGAGGTAACTATGGGGAGGAAGTGGGAGGGGAGCTGTTGCACCGTGGGTCATTTCAGTCAGTGTCATGAGACAAAATATATGTGAGCTTCTCTATGGAAAGTGAATTTTTTCTGTATGCTTTCACCCAAATCACAATAAAATTTAAAAAAAAAATATCGGTCAGTGTTCAACTATTTCAAGGAGGGGGCATATGATGAAGAACCAATGGTATTGAAGGAAAAAGTCGAAGCTGCACTGAAAGAATTGGCAAATAAGATTCTAAGAATTAATGGAGTACCCATTGAGATGTTTCAACACACTGATGGTGCACTAGAAGCACTTACTTGTATATGCCAAGTAATCTGGAAGACAGCCACCTGTGCAACTGACAGGAGGAGGTCGATATTTGTGCCTATTCCAAAGAAAGGTGGTCCAATAGAATGTGGAAATAAACAATATTAGTAATATCATAGACAAGTAAAATTTTGCTGGAAATAATTTAAAAATGTTTGCAGCAGTATATTGATAGGTGATTTTTCTTGATTCTAAACCATGCAGTGTCCCTTTGTTCTGTTCGAACAACTGACTCTTGGTCATTGTACATGTTCCTCATGAACACAATCAGGTGTTCTGGAATTCCCATTATTTTCAATGTCATCCACAATTTGTTATGATCTACACAATTGAATGCCTTTGCATAGTCAA
>NW_006921813.1:336489-349885 GCF_000298275.1 Orycteropus afer afer | reverse complement strand
CCAAATTTTCCAACCCCTAGTCATTCTTCATTGTTTCCAACTTTTGCATTCCAGTCATCAGTGATAATTAATACATCCTCATTGCATGTTTGGTCAATTTCAGACTGCAGAAACTGATAAAAATCTTCAATTTCCTCATCTTTGTAATAATAGTCATATTGACTGGTCTTCCTTATAGGAGTGTGGATATTATCCTATCACAGACAGCTTCAGGATAGATCTTGAAACATCCTTTGTGATGATGAATACCACTCCGTTCCTCTTCAATTGTTATTCCCAGCATAGTAGACCAATGGTGGTCTGATTCAAAATGGCCCAAAACAGTCCATTTCAGCTCACTAATGCCTAGGATATCAATCTTTATGTGCTCCATTTCATTTTTGACAACTTTCAATTTTCCTAGCCTCATGCTTCGTACATTCCATGTTTTGATTATTAATGGATGTTTGTATCTGTTTCTCCTCAATTTGAGTCATGCCACGTCAGCAAATGGAGGTCTCAAAAGTTTTTCCTTATCCATATCATTAAGGCTGGTTCTACTTTGATGATGCAGCTCTTTCCTAGTCCTGTTTTGAGAGCCTTCTGACCTAAGTGGCTTATCTTCCTGCACTGTATGGGACAATGTTTTCAGGCTATTCATAAAGTTGCACAGTAATGTATCAGACAGTGTTTCTCTGCTATTCCTAAGTTTTCCCTGGCCAATTCTTTGAGAAGTGGATGGCCTCCTCTTCCTTCCTAGTCTGTCTCAGTCTGTAAGCTGTTGAAACCTGCACACCATGTGCTACCCCACTGGGTTTGAGACACTGGTGGCACAGCCTCAAGCCTCACAGCAACATGCCACCACAGTAGGACAAACTGACAGACAAGTTTGTCTCCCTTAGCTGTTCAAAACCTCTCCACCCTTCCCACCCTCCCCTTACACAGATCACTGCCTCTTTCCCACCTCTTGGGAGGGGCGTGGCCTGGATCCCTGGTCTTACCTAGATCCCTGCCTCTGCTTCCTCTCTCTGTCCTGCTCCACACCCCCCAGTTTTTTCTCTGCTTTCCCCACCTTTCCCGATGCTTGGGAGGGCCATAGCCTGGGTTCCCGGCCTTACCTGGAGCTCTGCCTCTGCTTCCTTGCTCTGTCCTTGTCCCCCAACTCCCTTCTTTTTCTCTGCTTTTTCCACCTTTCCTGCTGCTTGGGAGGTCCCCAGCCTTACCTGGACCCCCCCCCCCCGCCGCCTTCTTCCTCACTCTGTCCTGGTCCCTCTCCCTGGCTTTTTCTCTGCTTTACCACCACTGGGGAGGGGTGTTGCCTGGATCCCAGGCCTTACCTGAATCCCTGGCTCTGCTTCCTCGCTGTGTCCTGGTCCCTCCCCCTGGCTTTTTCTCTGCTTTCCAGCTGTTTGCGAGGGCTGTGGCCTGGGTCCCCAGCCATACTGGGATCCCTGCCTCTGCTTCTTCAATAATAATAATAATAAATATAAATATTGATCTTATTCCTGTTCCCCTCAAAGAAAATAACTCAAAATGGATCATATATTTAAATTAAAAATAAAATCTATACAACTTTTGGAAAATATCTAGGTGACATTAAGTTTGGCAATGAGTTTTAGATATAACATCAAAAGCATGACCCATAAAAGAAGACAATAAAAGAGATAAGTTGGACTTCATTGAAATTAAAAGAAAGTTAAATTCTGCAACAACAACAACAAAATACCATTAAGGTAATGAAAAGGCATACCATGGAGTTACAGAGTTGGAGAAAAATATTTTCAAAATGCACATCTAAATAATAATAATAACAATAATAAAACCTTTACCCAAAATATACAGAAAAATATTAAAACTCAACAATAAGAAATCATCTCACAAACTGCTTTATAAATGAATGGTCTGAATAGACACCTAACTGAAGAAGATATGCACATATCAAAAAAGCATGCTCAAAGTCATATGTCTTTAAATAATTGAAAATGAAAACAGACTTGCCTACACTATTTTTGCTGTTGATAGTTGCTGATGAGTCTGCTCTGACGTATGGCTAACTTACGTATAAAATAACTGAATGTTTCTTGGTTCTGCATTGTTTCCATGATCTCTGGTAGGTTTTAGTCCATTGTTGATACTATTTTGGTAAACCATTTCATGGAGATTTCTTTCTTTCCATTGACCCTGTATTTTACCAAACATGATGTTCTTTTGTAGACATCAATATTTTCTGATGATGTGCCTGAGTGAGTCAAGATCTTGCCATCTTAGCTTTTAAAGAAAACATTTTTGTTGTATTTCATTTAAGATTGATTTGTTCATTCCTTCAACAGTCAATAATCAAACATTTCATCAATACCACAGCGCAAATACATCAGTTCTTCTGTCTTCATTTTACTTTATCCAACTTTCCAATGCATATGAGGCAATAGAAAATATTGAAAGCACTGTTATTACAGGAATGACTAACATCCAAAAAATGATGAGGAGAAATGGTGGTGAGGCTGTAGAGTAACAGAAACTATCACTCATTGCTGGTGGTAATATGCAAAATGGTACAACTACATTGGAAAACAGTACATATGATCAAGCAAATGTATTCTGAGATATTTACCCAATTGATTTGAAAACTTATATCCACACAAAAATCTGCACATAGATGGTTTGGTTCTCTCATGAAGCTCTAAAAGATAATACCACAAATGGGAGGTCTTAACAAACAAGAGTTTACTGTCTTACAGTTTTGGAGGCTAGATGTCTGAGTTCAAAGTGGCAGTTCTAGGGCTTGGGTGAAACGCCCCTGACCTTGGGGCTTCAGCTCTGCCTCTTGCTTCTGGCTCACTGAAGATGGAAATTTCTCTTCACTCAGGCATCTACTGCTGCTGATTCAGACAAACTCCAGGTCAACAAATAAAATAATACTGTTCCAAGATTATCAAACAGTGTAACAGGCCTAGTTCAAGTCCAGAGACAGTCCAAAGAGCTGCATGAAATATGGCAGGCTGCTGAATGAAGACTCAGCTACATGCAGGATCCAAGCATGCCAAAATGCTTAGAGACCTTTCCCAATGCTGTATTATTTTATACTGGAAACAGACCAGATCCTTAAGGCAGCTACTCAGTTGCTCCAGTACATTCTACCATTGAGTTGATTACTAGTCTCATCATGGGGAACAACTACATTCAGCTATCCAGCCACTCAAAACCAGGTCCAGCCAAGCTGATACACAGATTAACTACCACAATGTTGGTAGCAGCTTTATTCATAATTGCCAAAAATTGGAAGCAACCAGTATATTGATGAATATTATCTTATCAATTGTATCAAATGTACCACAGAAATGAAATATTAGTGAAAATATTGAGCTTGGGTAGAGAAATATTTGGGGACTCTCTACACTTACTGGGCAAAATTTCTGTAAATCTAAATATTCTCTAAAATACAGAGTCTACTATTAAAAGAAAAAGGATAGCTACAGATATGGCAAGTTTTTGTTGTTGTTGTTCAATTAAAAAATACATAGATATTTTTCCTTCCCTATCATTGCCCATTTTGATCCTTTTAGAGGTCATTTTTTCCTTTCAGAGCAGGTGGTTTTGTTGTTGCTGTTGTTAGGTGCCATTGAGTCAGCTCTGATTCTTGGCAACAATAGAATTAAACACTGCCCTGTCCTGGGCCATCTTCACAATCCTTGCTATGCTTGAACACATCCTTGGAGCCACTATGTCAATCCTTCTTGTTGAGGACAAATTTGTTCATTGCTCTGGCAGTCCATAGTTAACTACTCATCTCCAATACTACAATTCAAAGGGATCAACTCCTCTTTGGTCTTCTTTATTCATTGTTCACGTTTCACATGCATATGAGGCAATTGAAAATATCGTCACTTGGGTTAGAGTCACCTTAGTCCACAAAGTGTCATCTTTGCTCTTCACCACTTTATAGATGTCTTGTGCAGTAGATCTTCCCAGGGCAATGCGATGCCTGATTTCTTGACTGCTGCTTCCATGGATGTTTTTTATGGATCCAAGTAAAATGAAATCTTTAACAACTTCTATCTTTTTTCCATTTATCGTGATGCTGCTTATTGACCCACTTGTGAGGATTTTCATTTTCTTTGTGTTGAGGTGTAATCAATATTGAAGGCTGGAGTCTTCAATATCCATTAATAAGTGTTTTAAGTCATCTTCACTTTCAGTTAGCAAGGTTGTGTTATCTGCCTATGCAGGTTGTTAATGAGTCTTCCTCCAATACTGATGCTATGTTCTTCTTCATATAGTCCAGCTTCTTAGATCATTTTCTCAGCATCCAGATTAAATATCTACAGTGAAAATATAACCTTGATGCACACCCTTTCTGATTTCAAAGCATGCACTATCTCTTGGTTGAATGACCACCTCCTGGTTTATGTATAGGTTCCTCATGACCATAATTAAGTATTCCAGAATTTCCATAATTTTTTGTGATCCATACAGTCAAATGCCTTTGCACAGTCAATAAACACAAGTAAACATCTTTCTGGTATTTTTTCCTTTCAACCAAGGTCCACCTTACATCAGAAATTATATCCCTCATTCCATGTCCTCTTCTGAATTCAGCTTGCATTTCTGGAAGTTCCTTTTCAATATACTAATATTATCATTTTTGACCTATCTTCAGAAACATTTTACTTCCATATGATATTATTTGATATTTTCCACATTCTATTGGATCACCTTTCTTTGGAACGAGTACAAATACGGATTTCTTCCAGTCAGTAGGCCAGGTAGCTATCTTCCAAATTACTTGGTATAGACAAGTAAGTGTGTTCATCCCTGCATCTCAATGGGTATTCCTTCAATTCCTGGAGACTTGTCTTTTGCCCATTCTTTCAGTGAATCTAGGGCATCTTCCTTCAATAATACGATTGGCTCTTAATCACATTCCATCTCCTGAAATGGTTGAAGATCGATCGATTTTTTTTTTTTTTATATACAGACTGTGTACTCTTTCTATCTTCTTTTGATACTTCCTTCATCTTTCAATATTTTGCCCATAGGATCCTTCAATATTGCAACTTGAGGTTTGAATTTTTTTTCCTTAGTTCTTTAAGTTTGTATAATGCCAAGTTTTTACTTTCTTTTAGGTTTTCTAATCCAGGCCTTTGCACATTTCATTATAATAATTTACTTTGTAAATTATTACTTTGTAAATTATTCATAGCTGCTCTTTGATATCTTCTGTTTAGCTCTTTTATCTTGTCATTTCTTCCATTTTCTTTGCTACTCTCCATTCATAGCAAGTTTCAGACTCTCTACTGACATCCATTTTGGTATTTTCTTCCCTTTCTGTCTTTTTAATGACCTTTGCTTTCTTCAGGTATGATATTCCTTATGTCATCCCACAAATCTCTGGTTTTTGGTCAATGGTGTTCAATGGATCAACTCTATTCTTCAGATGGTCTCTAAATTCAGTTGGGATATAATCATATTTTGGCTCTTGTAGACTTGTTTTTATTTTCTTCAGCTTCAACCTGAATTGTATATGAACAATTGATGGTCTGTTCCACAGTCAGCCCCTGATCTTGTGTGATAGTTGGGGTTGTGTGCCATCTTGGCTGGACCATGCTTCTGAGTGGTTTAAGCAGTTGGGTCATGGTTATACCCATGATGAGATCTTTTATATATATATATAAAATGTTTTGAGCAGCAATCCATTGAAAGGGAGTTTCCCTAGGGTGTGGCCTGCTTCCAATATATATATATATGGATATCATAGGAAAATCAGACACTTTTCTGTGGATCTGGATGGTATTGTGTTGCCTACAACTGTCCATGAGTGAACAATCCGCCATTCGGCCTGGTGATTGTGGATTCATTATCCATTGGAGTCAACAGCCAGTATACTGCCTGCCAACCTTGAACTTGTCAGCCCCTGCAACTGCAGGTGTCAGAGAAAGCTTCCAATTTGACAGTTGATCCAGGAACTTGGGACTTGCCAGGTTCTATAGATGTGTGAGCCATTTTCCTAAGATAAATTTCTCTCTCTGTATATATATAAGCTTTAGTGGGTTTGCCTCTCTAGAGAACCCAATCTAACACATTTGGTAATGGGAGTGGTTCTAGAGAGACAAAATCGTAAGGATAGGTTTCCTAAATTGGTTCTTGTCACTTCTGTTTTGTTTCTCCAATTTGATTAATCATAAAGGCACTGGTGACTCTGCCTATATTAGTAAAGAGGGCCCTGCGAATCCGTGGCATGAGATGGCAACATTAATATGCAAAATAGCACCACCAACAGATCAAGTATTTTTGAGAAGTTAGTCTCTGGGTGATCTCATGTTTGATACTTTTCTGCAATTTTTTCAGCTTGAGGTACAAGAAAGCTGGTTGGTTGGTCCTACTTATGTTAGACAAAGTGGTGAAAGAAGAGATGAGTTCAAGCACTGCATGAAAGATCTCAATGTTGCCAGTTGTGCCCTGAAAGAAAGCCTTATTTCTTCTAGTAACAGAGTTTTATTGTAAGGAGGGCTGAAGTACAATGGCAATTGAATTCCCAGCCCAGAAAGGTGTCTGAAGTTAAAGTGAAGGCATTTATTGGGAAAAAATGTTATCCTGAGACCTGGGATGGGGACATATGGGCAGATAGTCAGGAAGATGAGGATATGGAGCCTGTAAATTGTGTTGAATCCCACCTGCCAACTTTATCATCCCTCCCATCTGAAGGGATTACTATAAAACCCTTATCCCGCCCACCATAATTTGAGGGGATTAACATAACTCTTCCTGCTGGGTCATTGCCTGAGGTAGATGCCATGGATGACATTGCTGAATATTGTTGCTTCTAGACCTATAACTAAACTTAAGTCCAAGCGAGCCCCAAAAGGTGAAATATGAATTGTGACTGAAGGGGTAGTATGCTACACCCGAAAGGACCTACTTGATTTTGCTAACATGTACAGACAGAAACCTGGAGAATATGTATGGGAATGGCTATTAAGGGTGTGGGATTATGGTGCAAGGAATGTAACATTGGATCAGTCTGAGTTTATTGATTTAAGCCCCTAAGTACAGATTCTTCATTCAGTGTTTCAGCTCGAGAGGTTAGGAAAGGGTCTAGTTTATTTGGTTGGCTTACTGAAGCATGGATTATGTGGTAGCCTACCTTAAGTCAAGTTAAGGTACCAGACCTGCCTTAGCATAATGTAGAAGAAGGTAACCTGAGGCTTAGGGAAATTGATATGTTAGAATGGATTTATCAGATTGGACTCCTAGACCAGAAATGGAGAGCCCAGAGGATATGCCTTTCACCACATGATGAGGAAAAAAAATTGTGAAGGGAACCCCAGTATCCTTGAAGACTGCTGTGATTGCTATTTATGTAAGCTAGATTTGACAGTAGGAACTGCCCTAATTGAACTAAGACATTTAACTATGATGGGGTTGATTGGACCCCATGGTAGTAGGGGCCAAGTGGCAGCAATTAATCAACAAAGACAAGGTGAGCATGGTTACTGTAATGGGCAGCAGAGTCAAAACAGTAATCAGAATACTCTGACTTATGTGGGATTATAGCATTGGCTATTTAGGCATTGTGTTCCTAGGAGTGAAATACATGGTAAACCTACTAAATATTTACTTTATCTGTGTAGACAGAAGAATTCTGGAGCCTGGGTGCCCTGCCCCACAGCACCTAGATTTTTTTTTCTCTTTTTTTGTTTGTTTTTGTCTGTTTTAAAATTATTAGTAGTATTTGCATACTTTTTATTATTATTCTTTATTCTTCCCTTCCCAGGTTTTAGTTTTCAGCTATTTTTTTCTTTCCTGTTCCTGGGTCCCATTTTTTTCTTTCTCGTAGTTAACCCCATTCCTTGTTTTTCTTTTGTATTTTTCCCAGTTTTATCTTTGTTATTGTCCTACTCTACCTCTTTTCTCTTATTGCTCCTCACGAGATATTGCAGGTTTGTTTTTATTTTTCTTTCTTTTCTTTTTGCTTTTTTGGTGATTGTTCTTGTGTGTTTATGTGGTGTGTTTTGTCCACTTGTTTTTACTTCTTTGATAGTTTTTTAATTGTTGTTTTTGTCTGAGTGGGAGACAGCAACCATGCCCATATGATGTAACCACACCCTCACCTCCTGCAGCTCCACTTAGTGAAAGCCATCACTTCCTTTACCAACTGGCCAAAGATAAATACCCACCAGGAACAGCCTGATTCACCCTTAACTGCTCTTCACAAACAGTTAGCAGAGATCTAAATACAACAATGTCACAATGTCTCAGAGACAACAGACCATCACAGTCCACACAAAGAAGCAAGATACAGTGATAGAAATAAAGGAGCAGGATACAGACCCAGAACACATCCCTGAGGAAGAAGCAGCATTGGAACTCCCTGATAAGGAATTCAAAAGAATTATACTTATGTATCTTCAAAGGAGTGAGAGACGGATCAAAGAAAACACTGACAAAATTAAGGAAAACACAAACAAAACTCTAGAACAATTTCTGAAGAAAATACAAGAACAAAATGACAAATGAAAAATTAGAAATGATTCAAAATCTACAGATAGAAACCCAGAAGATTAATACTAAATTTCCAGAAAGAGATAATACATTGTGATAGTTGGAGGTGCATGTCAACTTGGCTGGACCACAATTCTGAGTGGTTATGATGTGGGTTATTTCTTTGATGAGATCAGATATATATGTTTTGAGCAGCCAATCCACTGAAAGGGAGTTTCCCTAGGGGTATGGCCTGCTTCCAATATAAATATGGACATCCTTCTGTGGATCTGGATCCTGTTGTGCTGCCTACAACTGTCCATGAGTGAACAATCTACCATTTAGCCTGCTCATCTTTGATTTGTCATCTGTTGGAATCAACCGTGGGTATACCACCTGCCAACCTTGAGCTTGTCAGTTCCTCCAGCTGTGTGATTCAAGAAAAGCTTCCAGTTTGATATTTGATCCAGAATCTTGGAACTTTCCAGCTTCTATAAATGTGTGATCCATTTTCCTAATATAAATTTCTCTCTCTCTCTCTCTCTCTATATATATATATATAAACTTTAATGGTTTTGCCTCTCTAGAGAACCCAACCTAGAACACCTTGCTATGACTTATGATATTGAACTTATCCAAATCTAAATTCCACAGATGAAGACAATTTGATTCCTGTGTATTCCAACTGGTGAAGAGCACAGGTATAGTCACCAATTATGTTGTTGGTGAAGGCACTTGCAATGAATAAATCATTCATCTTACCAAATTTTGTCATGTGATCTCTGCCATCAATTCTATCACCAAGGCCATATATTCTAGCTACCGATGATCCTTTGTTTCCAACTTTCACATTCCAATCACCAACAATAACCAATATATCTTGATTGCATGTCTGATCAATTTCAGACTGCAGAAATGGGTAAAATTCTTCAATTTCTTCATCTTTGTTTTTATTAGTTGAGGCAGAACTTTGAATAATGATAGTATTAACTGGTCTTCCTTGTAGGCATATGGATAATATCCTATCACTGCCAGCATTATACTTCAGGATTGATCTTGAAACATGATTTTGCATGATGAATGTGGTGCCATTACTCTTCAATTTGTTATTCCTGGCATAGTAGACCAGATGATAGTCTGTTTCATAATGGCCAAAACCAGTCCATTTCAGCTTACTAATGCTTTTACTTGATGTAAAATTAATGTTACTATCTTAGAAATCTAGATAGAACTATGTTAGTCAATGCAATATTAGTTTTTGTGTGCATTTATCATTTATTTATTTATTTATTTATCCCTCATCTTTTTTTCAGTGCTGTTGTGGATTAAAAATATTTCATCCTTTAAGTACAAGAATCTGCAGTCTCCAAAGAGAATGGACTTTTGCTACCTCATTTATCTGCTTTTATAGTAATTTACTTTTGCAAGATGTAATATTTTACTAAACTGTATAAAATTCAGGTGGCATAGAATTTTTTTTGAATGGGTTAGTTATGTGTGATCTCTACAAAAGTTCTAAAGGCTGCAGAAATGATATATGAAAGGAACCAAATCATTTGTATACCTAGGGTCAAACTGGCAATAGGAAAAGTTTGGAAACCGGATATGGGGTTATGTTTGTGTGTCAACTTGGCTGGGCCTGGTTGAGTGGCTGGGCAGCTGGATGTAGTATTCCCCACGATGAGACTGATAATCAACTCCATGGTGGAATCTACTATGAGCAGCTGAGTAGTTGCCTTTGAGTATGTCGTCTGCTTCCTGTATATAAGGAGAAGCTTTGAGAATGGTCTCTAGTCTATGGCGTGCATGGACCCTACATGTAGCCATGTCTTTCCTCAGCAGCCTGCTTTGCTCTGCCAACCTTGGGACTTACAATGGACTAAAGTTAATGGCCTGCCGTGTAGTTTGGTAACATCGGGACTGTGCCTTTTTACTTGTCAATCTTGGGGCTTCTCAGCCTCAGCAGCAAGCAGCTCTCTGAGTGAAGAAATACCTCTAGCTCCAGTGGGCCGGGACCAGGAGGCAGAGCTGGACCCCAAGGTTGAGGGGCTTTCCCCCAGCCCCTAGAGTCTGGCACTTTGAACTTGGACTTAAAGCCTCTGAATTGTAAGAATAAACTGCTTGTTAAGGCCATCCCATTTGTGGTATGTTCCTGTCAGAGCGGCACCAGGTAACCAGAACACTGGGATTTTGCTTAAGAAGGAATGGAAGATTGAAAAGGGCAATACAGTTTGGAGTGAATACACATGGTTTGCCTGTGGAGTCTAAAAGACTTAGATTTACCCTAGTTTTCTCATTCGGTAATTGTGTGATCTAAGTTTTAAATATGTTAACTATTCATCAAACCTAATAATAATCCTATGTTGTATCCATGAATATTAAATACAATTTCAAATGTAAAAGAGCTGTCAGACAGTAGAAGTTGTACAAATATTAGTTGACTTTTTCTTTACCACTGCAAGGCAGTCAGGAGTCAGTGGTAAGAGAACGTGTGGACTGGTGCATAAATTTAGCTTGGAATTGAAATTCACAGTAATGTAATCAGATATGATGCACAAGAGATATGCAGGCCATGTTTTTGGTCTATGATTTTCTGTCCATCTCTGGTTACTAATGTTTAAAATAACACTGAACTTTTACTTTAGTATAAAATTAGACTAAGGAAAATATAAATCATAACATAGTCAATAGGTTATTTGAAGTACTTAAAATAATTGCCAAAGTTTCTGAAGTAAATTATGACTTTCAAAATAAACTTGGATTTAAAAATAAAGTTATTTTGTACCAAAGCTTCCAAGTAAGTCTCTAATAGCCACAAAGCTTTTCATTGCAAAATTACTTTTGGCTACACTTACCAACATCGTTTTCTCTTCACCATCTGTCCATGCCAATCTTTTCCTTTTAATTCTTAGATAGATTTCCAAATTAGTTAGAGAGATATTCTCTAACTAATTCAAAGAAAATTGGAAATCACAGAACATAGAAATAAGTGAGTCTGCTAAAGTCCACTGCAGTGATTTGAGTTGGCTCACATATTAGTCATCGTTGGTACTTAAACAGTGAGATAGGGCACAAACAACAGATTGAACATGTTCCAATTTTCATGGCAGGGAAAAATACTTGAAAGTGATCTTGTTATAGAGATGTCAGGGAAGTAAGGACTACTTAATCTCAGCATCTATAGCAGTGCATTCAAGGCATATATATATATATATATATATATATATATATATATATATATATATATATATATATATATATATATATATTTTTTCCAAACTGGTTTGATGTGTTTGTAAGACCAAATAGAAATTAAATATATAAAATGGTAATGCATTTGGATGTAATGGCAATGTCAAAATGTTCTAAAATTTTCCAAATGCTTATGCTCAATAGCTTTCCTTAATTTGAGCTAAAATAGTAACATATGATTTAATGACTGACATCCGTCAAACAATTTGAGTAGCACCAGTGTATTAGTTGATGGCAACTATATGAAAAACAATGTATATAAGATATGTTCATTTTAATCAAGGTTGAACTGGAAGTGTGCCTCTAAAATCAAAGAATATAAACAAAACAAAACATAAGAGAAACATGAGTGTTTTCCAATTTCCATGATGTTAGAACATCTTCATACTGATTTCAAACTACCACTGTGACGTCATGGAATACACAGTTGGAAAGGAAAATGTAAAATACTCTCTTGAGCCTCTTAGGCATCAATGGTTTAAACATAATTCAAGAAATGTATAGTAGAACTGTCACATGCCATCTGTCATGTCAGTGAGGAATGTGGTTGGCAGTTGAATTTGAAGACTAAGTTTCCAAAGCTTGCAAACTCTTACTGGGTAATATATTTTTTCGTTAGGTGATTCTTGTTCTGGGTAAGTTACTGTGTTCAGTATTCCCTGGGAGAGGACTTGGTGAATGAGATAGAGAAGAAATATCAACAATCTCATTTGGAAAGGGCTAGGGGGAAGGGGTTAAGCAAACATTCTAATATTAGAAGAGGTTTAGGGTTATTTATTACAGAAACTGGTCAGAATGACAGGGTATTTTCCTGTATCATATGTAGTCTACTTTCCTAACATGTTGTTGTTGTTGTTATATGCCATTGAGTTGGACCTGACTTACAGTGACCCCTCCTTGGATTTCCAAGGTGGTATCATTTCTGAAGTAGATAGCCCAACCTTCCTTCTGAGGAGTGGCTGGTGGGTTTCAACCACCACCCTATGGTTAGATGTCAAGTGCCTTACGCACTATGCTACCAGAGCTCTTACTTATTTCTACCTTAAAACATGAGCTAGATAGTCTCATTTTGCATAAGGGTAATACAAAACTAAGGGAATTTAAATAACTTGCTCAAAGTTTTATAAACAGCAAATGGCAAAGCTAAATTACAAAAGTAATCTATCTGACTCCAAAGCCCACAATCTTAACTTGTATATTACACATACTTCTTATAATATAACCATAAAGGGAGAAGAATCAGGAGGAGGATGCGGGCTTTATAAATGTCCTGAGTTCTCAACACTCGATAAAGATTCTTTAAATAGCACATTGAAATGAAGAAAAAATGACTTGTTGCAATAAACCAAATCTCACTGTTATGGACTGATTGTTGTTCTTGTTGTTAAGTGCTGTCGAGTCGTTTCCGACTCATAGCGACCCCATGCACAGCAGAACGAAACACTGCCCAATCCCGCGCCAGCCCCACAATCCCTGATATACTTGAGCTCATCATTGCAGCCACCGTATCAATCCATCTCATTGAAGGCCTCTCCCTCTTTCGTTGACCTTCCACCCTACCAAGCATGACATCCTTCTCCAGGGAATGGTCCCTTCTCACAACATGACCAAAATAGGTGAGACAAAGTCTGGCCATTCTTGCTTCCTAGGAGCATTCTGGCTGCACTTCCTCCAGGACAGACCTGTT
>NW_006921813.1:315776-332994 GCF_000298275.1 Orycteropus afer afer | reverse complement strand
CCAGCATTGTGGTGGGAGAAAGATGTAGAAGTCTGTTTGTGTAAAGATTTATAGCCTTAGAAACTCTATTGGGCAGTTGTATTCTGTCTTACAGTGTTCCTGTGAATTGGAATCAGCTCAAAGTCAGTGGACTTACTGTTGGTTTGCTACACCTGTGGATTAAAATTAAAATCAAAATTTGGGGAAGGGCTGACTTCTCAGAGTAGAGATGACCTTGATAACATGGAGAGAGTAAAGCTTTCAGGACCTCCATTAGCTGATGTGGCACAACTCAAAATGAACAGAAAGAGATGCAAACATACACTATAAATCAGAACATGGAATGTACAAAGTATGAATCTGGAAAAATTGGAAGTTGTCAGAAATGAAATAGAATGAATAAAGATTGATATCCTAGGCATTAGTGAGCTGAAATGGACTGGTTTTGGCCATTTTGAATCAGACCACCCTATGATCTACTATGCTCAAATGACAAATTAAAGGGGAATGGTGTAGCATTCATTGTCCCAAAGACTGTTTCAAGATCTGTCCTGAAGTACAAAGTTGTCAGTGATAAGAGATAATATCCATACACCTACAAGGAAGACTAATTAATAGTACTATTATTCAAATCTGTGCACCAACCACCAAAGCCAAAGATGAGGAAATTGAAGATTTCTACCAACTTCTGCAGTCTGAAACTGATCAAACATGGAATCACGATGTGTTGATTATCACTGGAAATAGAATGTAAAAGTTTGAAACCAAGAAGAATTACCAGTAGTTTGGAAAATATGGCCTTGGTGATAGAAATAACTCTGGAGATCACATTGTAGATTTTTGCAAGACTGACAACTTATTCATTGCAAATACCTTTTTTCAACAACATAAGTGATGGCTATCCACGTGGACTTCAGCATATGGAATACACAGGAATCAGATTGACTACATCTGTGGCAAGAGGCAAGGGAAAAGTTCAATATCTTCAGCCAAAACAAGCCCAGGAGCTGACTGTGGAACAGACTGTCAACTGCACATATGCATGTTCAAGTTGAAATTGAAGACAATTAAATCAAGTCCACAAGAGTCAAAATATGACCTTGATAATATCCCTCCTGAATTTAGAGACCATTTAAAGAATAGATTTGATGCATTGAACACCAATGATTGAAACCCAGAAGAATTGTGAGATGACATCAAGAACATCATCCATGAAGAAAGCAAGAGGTTGTTAAAAAGACAACAAAGGGAGAAAAGACCAAAAGGGATGTCAGAAGAGACTCTGAAACTTGTCCTTGAGGAAGAGTAACTAAAGCAAATGGAAGAAATGACAAGATAAAAGAGCTGAACAGAAGATTTCAAAGAGCAGCTTGAGAAAATAAAGCCAATTGCTATAATGAAATGTGCAAGGACCTAGAATTAGAAAACAAAAAGGGAAGAACATGTGTGGCATTTGTGACATTTCTTAAGCTGAAAGAACTGAGGAAATAATTTAAGCCTTGAGTTGCAATATTGAAAGATTCTATGGGCAAAATATTGCATGATTCCAGCAGCATCAAAAGAGGATGGAAGGAATACAGAGTCATGGTACCAAAAAGAACTTGTTGATGTTCAACCATTTCAGGAGGTGGTATATCAAGAACCAATGGTATAGAAGGAACAAGTTGAAGCTTAACTGAAGGAGATGATGAAGAACAAGGCTCCGGGAATTGACTGAATACCCACTGAGATGTTTCAACAAACGGATGCCTCTCTGGAGGCACTCACTAGGTTATGCCAAGAGATTTGGAAGATAGCTACCTGGCCAACTGACTGGAAGAGATCCATGTTTGTACCCATTGCAAAGAAAGGTGATCCCACAATGTGGAAATTATCAAACAATATCATTAATATCGCATGCAAGTAAAATCTTACTGAAGTTAATTAAAAATGTTTGCAGCAGTATATTGACAGAGAGCTTCAGAAATGCAAGCTGCATTCAGAAGAGAATGTGGAACAAGAAATATCATTGCTGATGTCAGATGTATTTTAGCTAAAAGTGAAGAATACCAGGAAAATGTTTACTTATGTTTTTTGACTATGTCAAAGCATTAGATAGTGTGGATCATAACAAATTATGGATAACATTGAGAAGTATGGGAATTCCAGAACACTTGATTGTACTCATGAGGAAGCTGTACATAGATCAAGAGGTTGTCATTCGAACAGTACAAGGGATACTGCATGGTTTAATATCAAGAAGGGAGTGTGTCAGGGCTGTATCCTTTCACCACACTTGTTCAACTTGTGTTCTGACCAAATAATCCAAGAAGTTGGATCATATGAAGAAGAACATGGCATCAGGATTGGAGGAAGATTCATTAACAGTCTGTGATATACATATAACACAACTTTGCTTGCTGAAAGTGAGGATGACTTGAAGCACTTACTGGGAAGATTAAAGAATACAATGTGCAGTGAGGATCACACTGCAATATAAAGAAAACAAAAATCCTTACAACCGGTCCAATAAACAGCTTCTTGGTGGATGGAGAAAAGATTGAAGTTGTCAAGGATTTAATATTACTTGGTTCTACAATCAACATCAATGGAAACAGCAGTCAAGACATCAGATGACATATTGCACTGGGCAAATCTGCTGCACAAGACCTTTTTCAAGTGATGAAGAGCAAAGATATCCCTTTAAGACTAAGGTGAGCCTAACCCATGCTATGGTATTTTCAATTACCTCAGATGTATGTGAGAGCTGGGCAGTAAATAAGGAAGACAGAAGAGTCGATGCTTTTGAGTTGGGTGTTGGCGAAGAATGCTGAAAATACCATGGACTGCTAAAAAAATAACAAATCTGTCCTGCAAGAAGAATGGCCAGACTTTGTCTCACCTACTTTGGTCATGTTGTCAGAAGTGACCATTCCCTGGAGAAGGCTATGATGCTTGGTAAGGTAGAAGGTCAATGAAAGAGGGGAAACCCCTCAATGAGATGGATTGACACAGTAGCTGCAATGATGGGGTCAGGTACAGCAAGGATAGTGGAGCTGACACAGGACTGGGCAGTGTTTTATTCTGATGTACATAGAGTGAGTATGAGTCAGTGACAACTCGACGGCACCTAACAACAACAATATACATATATATTATATATATGTATATATATATGTATGTGTATACACACACACACACACACACCCATATATATCTCTATCTATCTATCTATATCTATCTATCTATATATATATATATAGAGAGAGAGAGAGAGAGAGAGAGAATTTTATGTCAAGGAAATGGCTCATGCAGTTCTAGAGGCTAAAGAATCCAAGATCAACAGGCAGTATAGCAATTATAGCAGGCTGGTGGATTTGGAGGATGACGAATTCAAGATCAACAGGTAAAATGGAAGATTGTTAGTTCACACGCTGAGAAGGCAACAATTCTAAGATCATTAGCCAATGTGGCAGGCCACTATTTCAAGTCCTGGAACTGTAGCTGATGAGAGCTATATACAGAGTCAAGATCCAGCAAGAAAGCCAGATAATTTTCCTGGGATGTCCATATAGAAGTATTGAATGCAGGCCACACCTTGGGGAAGTTCCGTGTCAACTGATTTGCTGCTCATAATGTATTTCATCATGGAAGTGAATATATTATATTGGATCTCATCATGGGGGATGGATACATCATACTTGCATAAACTACTTAGAATCATGGTCCAGCTAAATTGACACACAACCTTAATTCTCACCAACTATACCTCTTCCAGGAGCTCTGGTAGCATAGTGGCTAAGACACTTGCCTGCTAACCAGACGGCTGGCAGTTCAAACCCACCAGCCACTCCTCGGAAGGAAGGTTGGGCAATCCTACTTCCGTAGTGATACTGCCTTGGAAACCCAAGGAGGGGTCGCTATGAGTCGGGTTTGACTCAACGGCACATAACAACAACAACAACATACCTCTTCCAAGAGAGATTTTTTCATTCTTTGGCAGTTGCATGGTATTTTCAGAATTATTTGCCAACACCACAATTCAAATGAATCAGTTTTTCTTAGGTCTTCCTTATGCATTGTCAAGTTTCCACATGCACATTAGGCTATTAAAAATACCATGGCTCGGGTCAGGCACAGTTTAGTCTTCCAAGTAACATCTTTGGTCTTTAATGCTTTAAAGAGGTCACATGCAGCGTATTTTCCCAGTGCAACACATTGTCTGTTTTCTTGACTGCTGATTCCATGAGTGTTGACTATAAACCAAAGGTAAACTCACTGTCATCAAGTCATAGCGATCCCTCCTTGAGTTTCCGAGGAGGTATCACTATGTAAGTAGATTGTCTAATTTTCCTTCCAAGGAGTGGCTGGGGGTTTGAACTACCACCTTTCTGGTTAGCAGTCACTATGGATCCAAGTAAAATGAAATCTTTGACAATTTCAATCTTTTCTCCATATCATGATGTTGCTGGTCCAGTTGTGAAATTTTTGTTTTCTTTATGTTGAGGTGTAATCTACATTATAGACAGAAGTCTTTGATCTTTATCAGTAAGTGCTTGCAGTGTATTGAGTTGCATGGTATGACTTTTCTAGCCATAGTCTTTGTAACTCTCACCAGATTACTGGGTTGGACCACACAAATATGTGTCAGCTGGGCTGGCAGCTGGTAGTAGTTATTTCCTATAATGAGACTGGCAGTTAACTCCATGGTGGAATTTCCCATGAGCAACTAAGTAGTTGCTTTTAAACTCCTGATTTTTAAAGTCATCCACTTGGAGAAGTTCTGTTGAAGCAGTATGAAGTAATCTTCTGGGAAAGTTCATGCTCTGTCCAGTGTGCAGAACTCTGATGTTGGGATTGGTTGGCTTTGCCACTCTGTCAGGCTTAAATGATCCCTCCTAGAGGCAGAGGAGGAATCTCAGTACCAGCTGAAAGAGATGCCTGGCTGAGATAAATGCCCAGCTGAGAGAGAAGCCTGGCTAAGGGATAGCAGCAGGGGAACAAAGAGGCATAGGACAGAGTGGCAGGTTTACCTGGCCCTCAGAGGCAGAAGACAGGCTGAGAGTCCAATGGCCAGAGAGGTGTGTCTAAGGGCACAGCAGAGGGAAGACAGTCCTAATTGAAGAGCTATATTCTGAGCATTTTCCTGTGAAGTGTAGCCTGTTGCTTCCCTACTAAACCCCATAATCTGTGAGTTCTGTGTGGTCAGTGCTGTGAATTATCAAACCCAGAAAATAGGCAGTGGGGTCCATGGGAGGGATAGTTAGTGTCAAGGTTGGTAACAGTGCTGGAGAGTGGTGGTGTGTATGGCCTCATAGGAAGAGGCCTTGGGCTGCTAATGGTGATTCTGTCTTCCTCTTGTGTGGTTAGAGAAGGTCAAATGATGCTACCTCCTTCATTTTAGCAGTTGGTGTCAGGAGTGGGATTTGTTGCAGTGGCTCCAGAGTCACAATAGCATGGGACTTTGTAAAACAAAGAAAGAAGGGGTCTGGGAAGTGAAACTGTATATTCTTAGATGGTTACTTTGGTTGATGTTATCTGTAATGGTAGAATATAGAGACATTATGCTTCAGCTGGGGGGGGGGGCAGGGAGAAAGGCCTGAGGCAAGAGCAAGGCCAATTAAAAGAGATAATTGATCCAGAGACTAGGGCTTTTGTTTACATACACCTAAAGGTCAAAGGTCATACACATATAATGGGAAGATTATCAAGGTGAAGAGATGAAACTAGAATGTCTTAAATAGGATCATGTGTTTCAGATTATGTGTTTATCTGAATATACTAAGGGTATTGAATGTTCTCTTACCTACTTGTACATTCAAAATGGTTATGGGGTATGGATAACAGAGAGTGTGTAAGTCTGGCTTCAGCCAATAGTTTATTGGATATGTTAGAATGAGAAATAGAATTTGCCCAGAAGAAACACAGGCTTTTGTTTCAAACCTTATGTGTGGAGTATAGGGGGTTTAGGTAG
Organism: Orycteropus afer afer; assembly: GCF_000298275.1. Classification (NCBI taxonomy): domain Eukaryota; kingdom Metazoa; phylum Chordata; class Mammalia; order Tubulidentata; family Orycteropodidae; genus Orycteropus; species Orycteropus afer. Next base: position 327,062 of record NW_006921813.1, on the reverse strand, counting down.
AAAACCTGAGCCCCACCCAGAACCTGCTGACTAAGGAATTTTGCATTTCAAAAGACCCAGTTAGAACTCCTGAGAGAACAGAAGATTTGTATTTGAAGATAGGACCTGCAGAAAGAAAGGAAAAAAAAATGTTAAGGAAGCAGTTAGGCTTTGGGTACATCAAGGCAGGAAAGTCATGGCCTATGAGAGAAACCCCTTCTGGGACTGTTAGTTAAAGGAAGCTGGCAAGAAGATGACCTTGTAGACTGCTCACTTGTGACTCCCTGGCTCCACTTAAAGAGTGGAAATGGGGGAAGTGCAACAATGAAGAAATGGGCTAAGTTTGGTACTCTTTCATCCAGGCCACAGAGGCTAGGCATGAGAAGAAGGACTGGCTGGTCTGAAGTGCAAGGTGTTGTGTGGAGCCTGTGGTCATTGAACTAGTCCCTGAAGAATTAAGATGAGCGAGAGGGGGTACTGGCTTCTCTGAAGTAAAGGGAGGAGTGTGACTCCCAAACTTGGTAGCTGGTACTCATGACCTAGTTGAGCAGAACTTGACCAAATTAAGAGGAAGCTGTTTGACACTGAGCTGGTCTTAAGTTGCTGCATATTGATGGCTTGTACTGGGCTGGACTTTGCTTATTTATGGATGTGGATGCCCAAAGTTCCAAGCAGAACAGAAGATTCTTCAGGGAGAAAGGAACATGCTTGTCTCTTCAGTACTGGTTTGATAGGGATGGGCAAATTAGAAATTGGTTATCTAAAATGGGGGGGGCATAGGAGCTCTGGTAGCATAGTTTCTAAGGCACTTGACTGCTAACCAGAAGGCTGGCAGTTCAAACCCACCAGCCACTCCTTGGAAGGAAAGTTGGGCAACCTACTTCTGTAATGATACTACCTCAGCAACCCAAGGAGGGGTCACTGAGTCGGGTCTGACTCGACAGCACGTAACAACAACAAAGGCATGAAGTGGCTGGCTTACACACTTTCATGAGTGTGGTTATTCTTAACCTGGTGGTGAAGGGGATGTTAATTTTTGAAGTGTAAAAGGGATAATGGCTAGAAAAGCTGGGGGTAGCCTGTGGTGTAGTGAGTTGCATGGTATGTTTTTTTTAGCTATAGTCTTTTTAACTCCCACCAGATTACTGGATGGGACCATGCAAATATGTGTCAACTTGGCTGGGCAGCTGGTAGTAGTTATTTCTTTTAATGAGACTGGAAATTAATTCCATGGTGGAATTTTCCCCGAGCAACAGAGTAGCTGCTTTTAAACACCTGATAGTTAAAGTCATCTGCTTGGGATATTTTTTGTTGGAGCGGCACAAAGTAGTCTTCTGGGAGTTTGCTCTCTCTCAGGTGTGCAGAATTCTGATGTTGGGATTGGTTGGTTTTGCCACACTGTGAGGCTTAAAATGAGCCTTGGAAACCCAAAAAAGGGTTGGAATGGGTTGGATCCTACTCAATGGCAGTGGGTAGAGGCAGAGGAGGAGTCTCATTTCCAGCTGAGAGAGATGCCTGGCTGAGAGATGGCAGCAGTGGAACTAAGAGGCACAGGACAGGGCAGCAGGCTTACCTGGCCCACAGAGGCAGAGGCCAGGCTGAGAGGCCAAGGGCCAGAGAGGCATGTCTACGGACACAACAGAGGGGAGACTGCCCTTATCGAGGAACTGTATCCTGAGCACATCCTTGAACTTGAATTGTAGCCTGTTGCTTCCCTAATAAATCCAATAATCTGTGAGTTTAGTGTGGCCACTGCAGTGAATTATCGAACCCAGCAAAAAGGTGGTGGGTCCTTTTGGAGGGACTGTTAGTGTCCGAGTTGGTAAGAGGGCTGGAGGGTGGTGGCATGTATGGCCTCACAGGAGCAGGACTTGGGCTGTTGATGGTGATTCTGTCTTCATCTTGTGTGGTTAGATGAGGTCAAAAGATGTTGCTTCCCTGCCCCCTTAGCAATGCTTCGTCTTCTTCACTTTCAGAACAAGGTTATGTCATCTGCATATTGCAGGTACTTAATGAGTCTTCCTCCAATCCTGATACCACATTCTTCCTCATATAGTCCAGCTTCTCAGATTATTTACTCAGCATAAAGATGGAATAAGAATGGTAAAATTATTCAACCTTGATTCATATGCTTCCTGATTTAAACTATGCACTATCCCCTTGTTATGTTTGAACAACAGCTTCCTGGTCTATGTACAGGCCCCTCATGAGTACAATTAAGTGTTCTGGAATTTCTATGCTTTTCAATGTTATCCATAATTTATTATGATTCACATAGTCAAATGCCTTTGCATAGTCAATAAAACACATGTAACTATCTTTCTGGTATTCTTTGCCAAGATCTATGTGCTATCAAAAATGATATCCTTCATTTTACCTCCTCTTCTGAATCTGCCTTGATTTTCTGGCAGTTCCCTATCAATGTACTGATGCAACCGTTTTTGAATTATCTTCAGCAAAATTTTATTTGGGAGTGATAGTAATGATATTGTTTGATAATTTCCACCAACTATTGCATCACTTTTCTTTGAAATAGGCACATATATGGATCTCTTGGCTATGTAGCTGTCTTTCAAATTTCTTAGCATAGATGAGAGAATGCCTCTAGCACTGCATCCATTTGCTGGAGCATCTCAGTGGGTATGCCTGTCAATTCCCAGAGCTTGTATTTTGCCAATTTTTTAGTGCTCCTTCAACTTCTTCCTTCAATACCACATACTCTATGCCTATACCCCATAAATAACATGAGGACAATAAATAGTAACAATATAAAATGGTCATTGTGAGGTTTAAATGAGATAATAGTTATCTAATACAAAGCACATGTTGACAATGAATCAATTAATGAATATTATCTTTTAATCAATCATTATGATGATCAGTAGCTCAGAAACGAGGCCATTTTGAGCCTGCAGAAGAGCTCCACCAGTGCATTTAAGTATAACTTCCTGTGACACCGGAATTAGGGAAATGAGCACTGATATACATTTGACTTTCATGTCATAAAAATTCAGTTTGAGGAGTCCTTCCAGCTTCCTTTGCTCACATGTACCTAGTCTATATAAAATAACTTCCTCAATAGGGATAGAAAAGAAGCAGCTGTCATCTTTTCAGTAGTCCAGCCTTAGTCTTTATTATATATTATTGCTCATAAGCATGCTTATTATATTTTTCTTAACTAAAATTAGGACACATGGCACTATATCATAAGAGCTCATTAAAAATTCACTGCCATCGAGTCAGATTTGACTATAGCGACCCCTCCTTGGGTTTCCAAGGGAATATCACTATGGAAGTAGATTGCCCAACCTTCCTTCTGAGGAGCGGCTGGTGGGTTTGAACTGCCAGTCTTCTGGTTAGCAATCAAATGCCTTAGGCACATAATGTTGTTGTTGCTGTTGTTGTTAGGTGCCATCAAGTCATCTCCGACTCATAGTGACCCGATACACAGCAGAATGAAACACTGCTCAGTCTTGTGCCAGACCTATGATCTTTGCTATACCTGAACTCATCATTGCAGCCACTGTGTCCATCCATCATGTTTGAGGGCCCTCCCCTTCTTTGTTGACCCTCTACACTACCAAGCATGATATCCTTCTCCCGGGTATGGACCCTTCTGACAACATAACCAAAGTAGGTGAGATGAAGTCTAGCCATTCTTGCTTCCAAGGAACATTCTAGCTGCACTTCCTCCAGGAAAGATTTGTTAGTCCTTTTAACAGACCACGGTACTTTTAGCAGGACCTCTGGTAGCATAGTGCCTAAGGCACTTGACTGCTAACCAGAAGGCTGGCAGTTCAAACCCATCAGCCACTCCTCGGAAGGAAGGTTGGGCAATCTACTTCCATAGTAATACTGCCTCGGAATCCCAAAGGAGGGGTCGCTATGAGTCAGATCTGACTCCATGGCAGTGGGTTTGGGTTTTTTTTGGGTACTTTTAGCATTCTTCTCCACATCACAACTCAAAGTCATCAACTCTTCTTCATTCTTCCTTATTTATTGTCCAGCTCTCACAAGCATAAGAAGTGATTAAAAATACCATGGCTTGGGTCAGGCATACCTTAGTCTTCAAGGAGATATCCTTACTCCTCATGGTTTGAAAGAGGTCCTTTGCAGCAGATATTCCCAATGCAATACACCGACTGATGTCTTGACTGCTGCTTCCATTGGTGTTGATTGCAGAACCAAGTAATATGAAATCCTTGACAACTTCAATCTTTTCTCCATCCACCAAGAAGCTGTTTATTGGTCCTGTTGTGAGGATTTTTGTTCTCTTTATACTGAGGAGTAATCCATATTTCCGACTATAGTCTTTAATATTCCCAGTAAGTGCTTCAAGTCATTCTCACTTTCAGCAAGCAAAGTTGTGTCATGTGTGTATTGCAAGTTGTTAATGAGTCTTCCTCCAATCCTGATGCCAAGTTCTTCTTCATATAATCCAACTTCTCAGATTATTTGCTCAGCATACAGATTGAATAATTTTGGTGAAAAGATACAACCCTGACACACTCCCTTCTTGATATTAAACCATGCAGTATCCCTTGTATTGTTCGAAAGACAGCCTCCTGATCTGTGTACAGGTTCCTCTTGACTACAATCAAGTGTTTTGGAATTCCCATACTTCTCAAAGTTATCCATAATTTTTCATGATCCACACAATCAAATGCTTTGACATAGTCAATAAAACATAAGTAAACATTTTCCTGGTATTCCTCGCTTTCAGCTAAGATGCATCTGACATCAGCAATGATATCCCTTGTTCCATGTCCTCTTCTGAATGTAACTTGCATTTCTGGAAGCTCTCTGTCAATATTCTGTTGCAATCATTTTTGAAATATTTTCAGTAAGATTTTACTTGCATGTGGTAGTAATGATATTGTTCGATAATTTCCACATTGTGTGGGATCACCTTTCTTTGGAATGCATAAAAATATGGATCTCTTTCAGTCAGTTGGCCAGGTAGCTGTCTTCCAAATAACTCGTCATAACCATGTGAGTGCTTCCAGAGGGGCATCCGTTTATTGAAACATCTCAGTGGGTATTCCGTCAATTCCGGGAGCTTTGTTCTCCACCAATCCTTTCATTGCAGCTTAGACTTCTTTCTTCAATACCATGGGTTATTGATGATATGCCACTTCCTGAAATGGATGAACATTGACCAATTATTTTTGGTGCAGTGAATTTGTGTATTCCTTCCATCTTCTTTTGATGCTTCCTGCATCATTCAATAGTTTGTTCATAGAATCTTTCAATATTGCAACTTGAGGCTTAAATTTTTTCCTTAGTTCTTTCAGCAGACAAATGCTGTGCATGTTCTTGCCTTTTGGTTCTCTAACTCCAGGTGTTTGCACATTTCATTATAGTAATTGACTTTGTCTTCTCACACTGCTCTTTGAAATCTGTTCATCTCTTTTAGCTTGTCATTTCTTCCATTTCTTTTAGCTACTCTCCACTCAAGGGACAGTTTCAGTCTCTTCTGGCATCCATTTTGTTCTTTCACTCTTTTCTTGTCTTTTTAAAGACTTTTTGCTTTCTTCATGGATGATTTTCTTGATGCCATCCCACAGTTCCTCTGGTTTTCAGTCATTGGTGTTCAGTGCACCAAATCTATTCTTTAAATGGTTGGTCTCTAAATTCAGGAGGGATGTTATCAAGGTAATATTTTGGCTCATGGACCTGTTTTAATTGTCTTTAACTTCAACTTGAACTTGCATATGAGCAGTTGATCGTCTGTTCCACAATCAGCTCCTGGCCTTGTTTTGGCTGAAGATATTGAACTTCTCCATCACCTCTTGTCACAGATGTAGTCAATCTGATTCCTGTGCATTCCATCTGGTGAAGTCCACATGTATAGTCATTGTTTATGTTGAAAAGATGTATTTGCAATGAATAAGTTGTTGGTCTTGCAAAATTCTATCATGCGATCTCCAGGGTTATTTCTGTCTCCAAGGCCATATTTTCCAACTGTCGGTGACTCTTCTTTGTTTCTAACTTTTTTGCATTGTAGTCACCTTTGATAGTCAACACATCTTGATTGCATATTCAGTTAATTTCAGACTGCAGAAGTTGATAATAATCTCCAATTTCCTCATCTTAGGCTTTGGTGGCTGGTGCATAAATTTGAATAATAGTCATATTAACAGGTCTTCCTTGTATGTATACATATCATCCCATCACTGACAGCATTGTACTTCAGAACAGATCTTGAAAGTCTTTGTGACGATGAATGCCACATCATTCCTCTTCAATTTGTCATTCCCGACATAGTAGATCACAAGGCTGTCTGATTCAAAATGGCCAAAACCAGTCCATTTCATCTCACTAATGCCTAGGATATTGATCTTTATGTGTTCCATTTCATTTTTGACATCTTCCAATTTTCCTAGATTCATACTTCATACATTCCAAATTTCAGCTATTAATGGATGTTTGCATCTGTTTCTAATCATTTTGAATCATGCCACACCAACCAAGGGAGGTCCCAAAAGATTTACTTTATCAATATTGGTAAGGTCATCTCTAATCTGAGGGGTCATCTCTTCCCCAGTCAAATTTTGACTTCTGACCTGATGGGTTCATCTTCAGGTAGTATATCCAACAATATTTCAGGGCTGTTCATAAAGTTATCCAGTAATATATCAGACAGTGTTTCCCTGCTATTTAAAAGGTTTTCACTGGCCAATTCTTTGAGAAGTGGAAAGTCTCTTCCTTATTCTGAGTCTGTCTAAGCCCAGATACTCCACTGAAATCTCTTCACCTGTTGGCGTTTTGCAACACAGTGGCACAGTAGCATGGCCTCAAGCCTCACAGTGACACATAAGCCACCACAGGACAACAAACTGACAGACAATTTCATCTCCCTTAGTTGTTCCTAAACCTTCTGCACCTACCTACTTTAGATCCTGGTCTTAATATAGAGCCACACCCAAGAGTAAAGGAGCCTCCAAGGCCCAGACCCACCTACCTCAGTCCCCAGACTTAATGAAGAGCCACAGCCAAGCAAAAAGCAGCCTCCAAGCTCTGAGCCTCCCTACCTCAGGCCCCAGCCTTAATATAGAGCACAAATATAGGCATATAATAGTTTATTTCAATTTTGTATTATATCAGTAAATAAAGGTGATATGGTTAAAGGATTCATATGCAACAGTTAAAATAAGTTAAAACAAGTGTGAATGTCAAGGTCTTAGTCACAAAAATGTACCTGTTCCCAGAAGCATAATTAGTTGTAAATTGTTTGGAGCTGCTACATGCATGACATTGTTAAGCAGCAACAGAAAAACTGATACACTGGGCTATAGAAATTCTGTGGTCTATCTACAAGGTTTCTTAATAATATACTGGCAACAATTGGCCCAAACCTGGTATGAAAGCAGAAACATATTGCGTAATTTCAAACTTTCTCCTTTTATCTGATTTGTTTTTTTTTATCTGATTTGTTTTTTAAGTCTTGTCTTTCAGATGCCAGGTGCTTTCCTGACAAAAGTACCCCATTGAGGGAAGTTTTCCTTTGGAAAATGATTCTCTAAGAGCTTTTATTTTATATAATTAATAAATATTGGGTTATGTTACTCTTGGTATAATTAGATACATTAATTTTTCAATCCCATTGTCAGTCCATGAAAGAGAGATACAATCTACAAAGCCCTACATATAATCAACACTTGCTTTTACCTGTCTTACTTCAAAAAACATCATCATCATACAACAAACCAAACAACTATCATTACATATTTTTATCAAGGTTAAAAAAATATTATGGTAACTATAGGCACCTTGCCTTTTCAGAAGAGAATTGTTTTTGTTAAAGAAAGCAAAACAAAATAAAAAACAAAAATCATGATACGGAAGGAAAGGGCTACAAACCAAGATTGGATGAGTGGATATGGCCACCTACTGGAATAGGATAATTTTGTAAAGGGACATGGTAAACTCATATGAGCCATTAGCTGAGTCAATGAAACATATATCTGGATATCTCTCCTGGATCTACCCTCTGATCTCCTGTTGGCATCTCCCATTGGGTAAAACTATCTAGATATCAGAGAGCCAAGGAGTCTTGCAAGCAGTCCATATATATCACTAAAACCAAACCAAACTCACTGCCGTTGAGTTGACTCCAACTCATAGAGAACCTTCCTTTGGTTTCCAAGGTTGTATCTCTATGGAAGTAGATTGCCCAGTCTTCCTTCCAAGGAGTGGCTGGTGGGTTTGAACCACCAGCCTTCTGGTTAGTAGTCAAATGCTTCAGGCACTATGCCACCAGAGCTCCCCCATATATATCTGACTCCAGGAAAAAAAGCAGAATGGTAAAGAATGAAGAGTACAAGATTAAATGTCAACAACCCTTAAGAAGAAAGAGATAAAAGCTCTGCGTTAGAATTTAGAAAGAATGCACAGGTGGGAATTAAGTAGGAATGTTCAGAGAAGGAAGGAAATATTACAAAAAAGAAAAGTAGTAGGGAGCAACATACCCCAAAACTTTTGGATATTGCTGTGGAATCTGGCCAATTAGAAATATCAGTGAAGTGGCCAATATACTGGTAAAAATAGGATTGTATAATAGTAATTTTTGTATTGTCAGTTTACCTATTGTGTAACTTGTATTCACTGCCACAACCACATCCCCATACCTTATAAAAGTCTGTCACACAGACTTTTATTTAAAAAAAGAAAAAAAAGCTAGCATATAGGACAACTTTAGGTGAATAAAATATGGCATTGGATGGTGAGAAATTCCAAAATTTAAAAATATTTGGCAAGTGTAGAATCATAGAGCCACTCTACACACTGTGCCTTAAACTCCAAAATTTTCTTAAAATTAGGGATTGATGGTTGGGTCACCTCTCCATGTGGAACAAGGGTTGAGATAAAATTTCATTTGACTATCAAAAGATAGCGTGAAACCGTTTCAAACCTAAGGTGCACATTTGTTGTTATTGTTATGTGTCACCAAGCTGGCTCCAACTTACAGCAACCCTGTGTACAACAGAACAAAACACTGCCTGGTCATGTGCAGTCCTCACAATACTTGCTATTCTTGAGTTCATCATTGCAGCCACTGTGCCAATTCATTTCGTTGAGACCCTTCCCCTGTTTTGCTCACCCTCCAACTTACCAAGTATGATATCCTTCTGCAGGGATGTCCCTTCTGACAACATGACCAAAGTAGGTGAAACAAAGTCTGGCCATTCTCGCTTCCAAGGAGCATTCTAGCTGCACTTTTTGCAGGACAGATTTGTTTGTTCTTCTGGCAGTCCATGGTACTTTCAGTATACCTTGAAAATACACATAAGTGTTTTCAGTTTTTTTACAGATTCTGATGGTTACACCACCATAATTTTTCAAAAAAGAGAAAGGCCATAAGTTAAGCAAGAGATTCTGAAACAAAATAGAGTAATATTAGTATTTAAAAATATATTCATAACTTCCTAGTTAAAACAAAGGATAAATAAAAATTAATAAATATTTGGTATGAAAAAGAAAATAATCCTTGGGCATTCAATTTTCTTCCCAAATTTCAGACTTTTAGTTCAATGTAAAGGAAATTTTATCCATACAAGCAGTTTTTGCAGAGCTTGAGTATTGACAACTTTATTAATAAAACATATATTTATAAAATTATTAATGCACTGGTGGATTTTTCAAGAGTATAGAAGTATACATTAAATTTTATGTTGTTGATGGTAAATGGCATAATTAGAGCCATCACAATTTTGTTGTTGTTGTTGTGTGCCCTCGAGTCGGACCTGACTCATAGTGACCCCTCCTTGGGTTTCCGAGGCAGTATCACTACTGAAGTAGATTGCCCAACCTTCCTTCTGAGGAGTGGCTGGTATCACAATTTTAGTAACTCTAAATGGAGAATAAGACAATTTTTAAGAATGTTGTGAGATGCCATTGTGTAGATTCTGACTCTCAGCAACCCTATGGACAACAGAACGAAACACTGCGAGGTCCTGCACCATCCTCACAGGCCTTGCTATGCTTGAGTCCATCACTGAAGCCACCTTATCAGTCCATCTCCTTGAGGGCCTTCCCTTTTTCCCTGACCCTCAACTTTATCAAGCATGATATCCTTCTCCAGGGAATGGTCCCTCTCTTTGGCTGGGTTCTCTAGAGAAGCAAAACCAGTAAAGCTTATATATACAGAGAGAGAGAGAAATTTATCTTAAGAAAATGGCTCACATACTTATAGAAGCTGGCAAGTCCCAAGTTCTCGGATCAGATGTCAAGCTGGAGGCTTTTCCCAACTCACACAGCTGCAGGGGCTGATGAGCTCAAGGTTGGCAGGTAGTATATGGGCTGCTGACTCCAATGAATGACGAATCCAAGATCAACAGGCCGAATGGTGGATTGTTCCCTCACGGACAGTTGTAACCAGCACAAAGGATCCAGATCTACAGAAGAGTGTCTCATTTTCCCAGGATGTCCATAAACATATTGGAAGTAGGCCACACTCCTAAGGAAACTCCTTTTCAACAGATTGGCTGCTTAACTGCTTAAAACATGCATCTGATCTCATCATGGGAGTAACTCATATCACAACTACTTAAACCACTCAGAATCGTGGTCCAACCAAGTTGACGCACAACTCCAAATATGACAGTCCCTTCTGACAACATGAAAAAAGTAGGTGAGACAAAAACTCCGCATTCTTGCTTCTAAGAAACATTGCAGCCATACTTTTCCAAGGACATGTATTCGTTCTTCTGGCAATCTGTGGTACTTTCAGTGTTCTTCCCCAGCATCACAATGTAAAGGCATCATTTCTTTTTCAGTCTTCCTTATTCGTTGTCTGACTTTCACATGCATATGAGGTTATTGCTGTCAGCCTAAGGGATCCAGGTGAGGAGAGGAACTCAGGCACACCCAAAGCAGCAGTGCAGGAGAGCAGGAAAAAGGGGATTAAAATCCAGGAACTTGGACAGAGGAGCAGTCAGCTGCAGGATCCAGGTGAGGAGAAGAACTCAGACACGCCCAAAGCAGCAGAGTGGGAGAGCTGGAAAAAGGGGATTAAAAGGCCTGGGAATCTGGACAGAGGAGGAGTCAGCCACAGGGACCCAGGTAAGGGTGGTATGAGAGGTTTCCAACAGGGAGACAAACTTGTCTGTCAGTTTGTCCTATCGTGGTGACAGGTTTATGTGAGTTTTGAGGCTGAGCCACTGGTGTTTCTAACCCAGCGGGATGCACATGGTGCACAGGTATCAGCCCAGCTTACAGACTGAGACAGACTAGGAAGAAGGAAGAGGCCATCCACTTCTCAAAGAATTGGCCAGGGAAAACCTTATGACTAGCAAAGAAATACTG
>NW_006921813.1:308889-315026 GCF_000298275.1 Orycteropus afer afer | reverse complement strand
TTCCACTAGGCTCTATCAGACTAACAAACCTGTGCTGCACCTATTTTTCAATGATCTGCATAATTTTACTTAATGTGATATTGATGATATTTTTAGATAATTCCAGCATTTTGTTGGATCACCTTTCTTTGGAATAGGTGTGTATATGAATCTCTTCCAGTGGGATAGCCAGACAGCTGTCTTCAAAATTTCCTGCTATAGATGGGTGAGCACTTCCAGCACTGTGCCCATTTGTTAAAACAGCTCAGTTGTGTTATTTAAGTTCCTGAAACCTTGTTTTTCGCCAATGCCTTCAACATAACTTCAACTTCTTCCTTCTGTTCCATTGGTTCCTGATCATATGCTACGTCCTGAAGTGGTGAATGTCAAGCAGTTATTTTGGTACAGAAACACCATGACACTGTATTTCTCCTATCTCCTTTTGATGCTTCTTGTGTCATTCAATATTTTGCACATAGGATCCTTCAATATTGTGACTCATAGCTTGAATTTTTTCTTAAGTGTATTCAGCTTGAGAAATGTCAAGTGTGTTCTTCCCTTTTAGTTTTCTAATTCCAGGTCTTTGTATATTTCATTATAATACTTTACTTCGTCTTCTCAAGCAGTCCTTCGAGATCTTCTCTTCAGTGCTTTTATTTCATTATTTTTTCCCTTTGCTTTAAATACTTTCTGTTGAAGAGCAAATTTCAGAGTGTCTTATGACATCCATTTTGGTCATTTCTTTCTTTCCTGCCTTTCTAAATGAACTTTTGTTTTTTTTATGTATTATATTATTGATATCATCCCATGACTCAGGTATTAGTGTTCAATGCATCAAGTCTATTCTTGAAAAAGTCTCTAAATTTTGGTTGCATATACTCAAAGTCTTACTTTGGTTCTTGTGGACTTGTTTCAATTTTCTTCACTTGCATCTTGAACTTGAATATGAGCAATTGATCTCTTCCAGTCACTCCCTGCTCTGGATATGACTCATGATGTTGAGCTTCTTGTTTGTCTCTTGCCACAGATTTAGTGCATTGGACATTGGATTCCTGTGTATTCCATCTGATGAGATACATATGGATAGTCATTTCTTATACTGTTAGAAAAAAAAAGTCATTTCCCATGAATGTTGTTGGTTCTGCAAAATGCTATCATATGATCGCTGGCATTTTTTTTTTTTTATCTCTAAGGCAATATTTTTCAACTCATTATCCTTCTTTGTTTCCAATTTTGCTCTCCAGTCATCAGTAATTATCAATGCATCTTGATTGTATGTTTGATCAATTCAGAATACCGAAGTTGGTAAAAGTCTTTAGATTTTTCATCTTTGCCTTAGTGGTTGGTCAATAAGTATAAACAATAATCACATTAACTTCTCTTACTTGTAGGGTATCAGTATTATGGATATTACAGCATTATATTTCAGGAAAGATCTTGAAATGTTCTTTTTGACCATGAACACTACATCATTCCTCTTCAATTTGTCATTCCTAGCCTACTAGACCATATGATTGTCTATATATATATATATATATATACACATACCAATATTCCATCCATTTCACCACCCAAATGCCTAGTATTTTGAGTTTTAGGTGTTCCATTTAATTTTTTTACTATTTCCAGTTTTCCTTGGTTCATCCTTCATATATTCCACATTCTAATTATGAATGGACATTTCCCACTGTTCCTTTCATTTTGAGTCATGCCACATCAGCAAATGAAATCCTGGAAGCTTTATTCCACCTATGTCATTAAGGTTGACTCTACTTTGAAGAAGCAGCTCTTCTTCCTAGTCTTATCTTTAGTGACTTCCAACTTGAGGGGCTCATCTTCTTGCACTATTTCAGAAATTGTTCTGCTGCTATCCATAAGATTGTAACTGGGCAATATTTTCAGAAGTAGATTGCCAGGTCCTTCTCTCCTGCCTGTCTTAATCTGGAACTTCCACTGGAACCTGTCCACCATGGGTGACCTGCTGGTGTTTGAAATAATGTTGGTATAGCTCCCAGCATGATAGCATCATGCAAGACAGCAAAGTATGACAAATTGAAAGATAAATGGTGGGTCTTATGTACTACTAGAGACAACTATAGTAGAAGTAAATGAAATTTATATCCTGTTCTCCTTATTATAATACTTATGTTTATGTAGATTTAGTATATAACAAATGTCTGCAATTCTGCAGTAAAATCTGCAATTCACTCAGACTGCATACTGCACTAATGATCATTTTACACAGGTGCTGAGTAATCAACTATAGAGATATGGTCAATAGATGATTGGCAAAAATATGGGCATTTTCTGAAATTTCTGCATTTCTAAAATTGTGGTATTTATTTGATAAAATAGCCTTTTAAGAATATATTAACATGAAGTGATATTCAATAGTATGTTTAAATCATTAAACCAATAATTCATAATACAAGTCAGTATTCAGAGGGAAAATGTTTTCAAAATCAATGATTACAATGGGAATTTATGCAAGTTTAGATAAATTGAGAAATATTTATGATTTATTTTGTTTTATAGAGTAGTGAACAAATTCTCTAATACCAAAAATGACTTTATTTCCTTTTTGTTATTCTAGGAATATACATTTATTTTCAATCTTTTTTTTTTTTTTTTTAAAGCCATCACTTACTGAATGTAAAGCTAATAAAGCTAATAGAGTATAGGCTTTATTTGGAAAATATGACTTACACTCAGGGATGCTAGATATGTCATTTTAAGATGATGATAACAATATTTTTTTCTTTGGTTACCTGAAATTTCATACTTACAGAAATCTGTAGGGGAAATCACTAGGAAGATAATCACTGGTGAGAATGCAAAACAATCACTCCTATAACTTTTTTCCAAGAATCCCATAACATACTATCCCTACTTGGAAGAACTAATAGTGGTAACAAACAACCAGAGAAACTTGCATGATGGTTGTGAGTTTTAGAGAAGCTTATAAGTAAAATAAGTTTTACTCTTTGAATGGTACCTAAAATTTTAATATGAAAACGATTCTGTAGTTTTCCATTTCAGGCCACAGAAAGTGATTATTAATCATGTTCTTTTGAATATCATAATTCTCTTTCAGATAAGGTAAATATTTGATGAAAATTAAAAAAAAATACATTTATGTAATTTAGATTTGTAAGGAGAAAGATTATAAATGACTCTATTCATTTCACTATATTCTTTAAAGAAATGTTCTCTTAGAAAAACCTACATTTCTTTTCTCTCCACAGAATAATGCCTGTAAAACACATGCAGTTGGGCTCTACCTCATTTCTCCTAAAAGGTTCTTATTGAACTTCAGTTTACAAAATCAATTAGCCTTTGAAAATAATAATCTCTATATTGTGGCTCTGCACACAATGCCATACATGCATTACATAATTATATTTATGTAATTTGTAAATGATTTATATTATTTCTTCTTTATAATAAGTCCAACATGGGGATCCCATTATCATCCCCTTCTTTTATGGTTACACAAACCAGTTTCTTGACATATCTCATGACTTTTTTGTTGTTGGAAACTGGTAATTATAGGTAATAAATCCTAGCAACTCTGGATTCTGATATCCCAAATATTTTGGTTACCTCTGTACTGCTCTAACAGAAAAAATACTACAAATGAGATGGCCTTAACAAACAGGAGTTTATTCTCACAATTTAGAGGCCTTATGTCCAAGTTCAAAGTGTCAGGGTCTAGGGGTTGGGTGAAAGCCCCTCAACCATGGGCTTCAACTCTACCTCCTGTTCCTGGCCCACTGAAGCTGGAGACTTTTCTTCACTCAGTTGGCTGCTGAGGCTGACAAGCCCATGGTTGACAAGTAATAAGGCACAATCCCAATGTTACCAAACCACATAAACCAAAAACCAAACTCACTGCCATTGAGTTGGATCTGACTCATAGCAACCCCTCCTTGAGTTTCTGAGACAGTATCACTATAGAAGTAGATTGCCCAACCTTCCTTCCGAGGGAGGAGTGGCTGGTGGGTTTGAACCGCCAGCCTTCTGATTAGTAGTCAAATGCTATCAGAGCAGGCCATTAATTCAAGTCCATTAAAAGTCATAAAATCGGCAGAACATGGCAGGCTGCTGGGCCATGACTCGGCTACATGCACGGTTCAAGCATGCCATAAACTAGAGACCATTCCCAAAGCTTCTGCTTATATACAGGACGCAGAACAGATCTCTAAAGCAGCTACTCAGCTTTTTGTGGTAGATACCACTATGGAGTTGAATGCCAGTCTCATCATGGGGAATAACTACCACCAGTTACCCAGCCACTCAATCAGGCCCTGCCAAGTTGACACACAACCTTAAGTACCACACCAAACACACACACTCACATGTGCACATGCACCTTGGATGCTGTTAATTGCTTACATATTTGTTGATTGTTTTCCCAGAATTAATTCTGTAGAGTTAATGTAGATTCTACCTTCTCCATAGTGAGTTGTTACTTATGAATCGTTTCAATATGTGCGTTTTATTCATATTTATGTTTGACTTTCAAGAATCACTCATGGTTCAGTATAGTTTAGTGACTGTAAAACCAAAACCAAACTCACTTCCACCAAGTCAATTCCAATTCATAGCAACTACCATTTTGTTTCTTAGGCTGTAAATCTTTATGGAAGTAGATTGCCCCATCTTTCTTCCACAGAGGGGCTAATGGGTTTGAACAACCTTTTAATGATGATCAAATCAAACCAACACCTTGAATCAATCAGGCTTCCACATTTGCTAATCTATGAGTTAGATAACAATATTTTGGATTTGATACTGTAAGTTCTCTCTTGTTCCTGTGAATTTAACTTTTTTTTTTTTTAATTCTGACTTAGGTTTTTGCATCAAACAAGATTGTACATTTAAACCCTACCCATCTATATGGCATTGATCTAGGTTTTTATTAAGTTTAAGTGACATTTATTTATTTATTTACTCATTCATTCATTCATTTACCTAAGATTCATGAGAGATAACACATTTCTTGGTCATTACTTTGATTTATAATTAATCTCATGAGTTCTCACAAATAGACAGTTCTATGTTCCATCGAACTTTCCAAAGCACTAAACCCAGAGTACTACACAGCCTGTTCCTCAGGACTGAAGCCCTGCATTTTAAACTGCAAATCTGTAGTATTCTGTATTTTCAACTGACACTTATCATTGTGGCTTCAATTTCTCTTTTTCTGTCAGTCTTTATTTTTGTTCTTTATTCTCAGTTTATAAACTTCTACAGGTTATTGTTGTTATGTGCAGTCGAGTTATTTCCAACTCATAATGACCCCTCCTTGGGTTTCTGAGGTAGTATCACTATGGACTTAGATTGCCCAATCTTCCTTCCAAGGAGTGGCTGGTGGGTTTGAACCGCTAACCTTCTAGTTAGCAGTCAAGTGCCTTAGGCACTATGCCACCAGAGCTGTTATTGAAATTTTTATTGTTCTTCAGTACCATTGAGTTGGTTTCACCTGGTAGCAGCCCAACGTACCACAGAACAAAACACTACCAGGCCCAGTGCCATCCTCACAATTCTTGCTATGCTTGAGCCCATCATTGCAGTCTCTGTGTCAATCTCTCCCATTTAGAGTCATCCTCTTTTTCATTCTCTACTTTACCAAGTATAATATCCTTCTCCAAGGAATGGTCCCTTCTGACAACGTGACCAAAGTCGGTGAGACAAAGTGTGTTAATTCTCACTCCCAAGGAGCATTCTGGCTGCCCTTCATCCAGGACAGATTCGTTTATTCTTTGTCAGTCCATAATATTTTCAATATTCTTCAGCAATACCACAATTCAAAGACACCAGCTCTTCTTTGGTCTTCCTTATTCACATGCATATTGAAAATACCATGGTTTGGGTTAGGTCCACTTTAGTTTTTAAAATTACAACTTTATTCCTTAACACTTTAAAGAGGTCTTTTGCAGCATCCAGTGCAATAGGATGTCTGATTTCTTGACTGCTGCTTCCACGGGTGTTGATTGTATGTCCAAGTAAAATGAAATATCTGACAACTTCAGTCATTTCTTCATTTATTGTGATGTTGCTCATTGGTCCACTTGTGAAAATTTTTGTTTTTCTATCATGAGGTGTAATCCATACTGAAGACTGTAGTCTTTGACCCTCATTAGTAAGTGCTTCAA
>NW_006921813.1:286464-303899 GCF_000298275.1 Orycteropus afer afer | reverse complement strand
AGAAGACTCCAAGGCTCCTAACAGCATCAGCCAGGGAGAAATCTTGGCTGCCCACATTTTTTGTGCTTTCCATGTGACCCCTCCAGCAATGACCTTTTAGTTCTCTCTCATCCTTTGAATACCTCTGAATTCTCCTTTCAACACATCTTTCTTATTCCAGCCAGAGGAAATTCTCTTCTATTAAGGATCATTGTGATTATATGACCCACTTGTACATTCCAGAGTAACCTTCCTATCTTGAAGTCCCTGACTTCAATTAGATCTGTAAAACTCTTTTTTGCATTATAGCATATAACATTTAAATAAGTTACAGGGATAAGTGCATGCCCATTTTTGTGGGGTGGGCATTTTTCCTATCAAAAAGAATTTTCTATGAATCAGAAGGTTTTCTGAAACTTCAGTGTTTATGTCATGAACTTGTCAATTGTTAGGTTTTAATTTATGGGAAGTATGCAGAGACAAAATTTAATGTTGGTGGAAATTCACATGTCATTTTATGGAGGACTTTGCTCAAGTATATAGGCAATGATTTTACCATCCCTGGTGGGACAGTAGTTAAAACACTTGGCTATCAGTTGAGCTATAGCCAGCTCCCAAAAAAGTTGGGAGTTCAGACTCAGCCACTCAGTAAGACAAAGATGTAGCAGTCTGCTTTTGTAAAGATTTACAGCCTTGGAAACATTTTGAGTAGTTCTGTTCTGTCCTATAGGATCACTGTGAGTTGGAATCAACTTGATGTCAGTGGGTTTGGTGTTTTATTTTTTAGGACTCCTTGGTTATGGGTTAAGTTTCTTTAAGAGTCTTGTTGGCCTTTGTATGGTGATAAAAACTTGGGTTACCTCAATTCTAAATTAGTGGAGATAGAATAAGAAAGCTCAAACAAGCATCTTTAGATAAGCAGCTGCTGTCATTCTATGCATCTTTCTTTACAGTTAATTCATTGGTCATTGGCTTCTCTTTTACCTCATGTCATACCTGCTGATGTCCCAGAGTATGGAGATATTCTGATCTTCTCCTGGTGAATTCAGCTCTTATCAAGATGAGAGTTACCTCCTGTATTTTCAAGGAGTAATTTTTCTTACTTCATAAATCTGTTAAATTTATTCAGCTTCTCTATATAATTGTTACTTTTGTCAAGAAAACGATGAGAAGAAAATTGTGCTTAGTTATCTTGAACATTTGAATTTTGATTCATTTGTTTCTTGGCTGGTCTATATATTTCAATAGTTCTTCTTTCATTTTATTTCCCTAAATTTGTAAACAGTGGTGTATCTATTCTTACTTTAACCAGTTTCTGTCCTTTTTTTTATTTTTTCCTTTTCTGTAGTCCTCTTAATGTATTTTTTTTTAATTACCATGTGCATTTAAGTTCTTTTATGCATCCATATTTTGTTTCTTAAAATTATATATGCTTCTTGATTCTGTATTCTTGAACAATATTCTCTTCTTTTGATGCATTTTTCCTTAAACTGACACCATGTAGACATCACTATTACTCTTTCACCCATTCCTTTTCTAGGTACAATGGTAGTTGTTTTACTTCCTCATTTCCCGGCTCTGATATGAAGATCCATCTGTGCTTATATACATTTAAAGTCAGGTTGATGTATAATTCTTTGCTCCATATGATATGCCTGTATCTTAATAAAGTAAGAGAAGTATGGGCAAGTTGTGAGAAAGTTCATTGCTGCTCCAATAATTGCCTTCTTTAATAAAACGTAAAATGCAAAATGACATTCTTCTTGCCAATAATATTTTGTTTTCTCTGATTTTCATTATTTTATGTAATGATATTTACATAAAATAATGAAAAAAAGTATGCTTTTTCTGCTTGTGAATTGATTTGTGAATTTAGGAGAATTCACATTATGCGTAACTATGACCATTTTGTCAGATGTTTATTATTGGTAATTTAAAATTTTTAAGTAAAACTATAAACATGGCTTCCCATGACCAACTGAATGCCAGACAACTTTCTCATGCTGGATGTCAGTGGTTGGCAATCGGACTCTGTTTAGGCAGCAAAGTATTTTTGAGCTAGACTTCAATCTCCATTTCTATTTTTTGCAATTGTCTCATGTCTTATTTTTCCCTCACTTGCAGTGCCATTCTCAAGCTCTAGGTCTATTTTCAAAGGTCCTTAGAAAAATGTATGTGCCATGGTTTTGTTGAAATATTTATTCTGAAAGTAATCTACACATTTACTAGCTGAATTAGCATAAGGAAATCCTCTATCAGGTTCTGGCCACTCATGTGAAATGTAGACAATACAGGACTGCTGTCTTGATGGTATGCTCTCATGTGCTTAGCACAGTCATTGACACACACTAGGTGTTTCAGCAGATGCCAAAATCCCATGGAAATGACACTCCCTGAAGCATCTTTAATGATATTATTTTGGATTCATGACTTCCTGCAGTTTTAATTGTTTTATCTATCTATCTATTTTTCATTCTAGCAAGATACAAACATCTTGAAAGAATTATCATTCTTAATTAATTCTAAGCTTAGTATAATATCTCACTCACTGTTGGTAATTAAAATATTTTTTCAAATAAATTCTGCAATGTGAACCAAATTTATTTCTTCCTTTATTCCTTCTTACTTTCTTCATTCTTTTTATCCATCCTATTTTTCCTTCCATATGTACTATTGGTCAAATTCCCTTTTGGAACAATACAGATTCAGGTACCTTTAAGAAAAATGGTTTTCAGTGTTGTTTAGAAACTAATACTTAGTCATTCATTTATATATAAATGGTGGTGAAATATATTAAATAATATTAGTTTCTGTTGGAAATTAGATTAGATGCAAGAGTGGCAGAGGAGGAGGAGGAAGAACATTCCAATGAAATAACAAAAAAAGAATTATGTAAAAGAATAAAAGTAACTTGTGTGTCTATGGCAACAGAACCTTTTTAAAGACTGTCTTTAAAAACAGAAGATAAGGTAGATTTACTGTTTCACATTGCTTACTGGTATCATTAAAATGCTTTAATTCTGGATAAATACCACATAAATATGTGTGAGTTGTTTAAATCTCTAATAAATGAGGATGTGAAATTTAACCCAACTGGAATCAATTAATTAATCAATGCCTGGATTTACTTTAATACATGTGATTTGAGAATATTTTTCCTTAATTATTATAGGACAAACATATAATCTTATTAATGAAAAAAACTTTTATCATATTTCAAAGAACTTTAATGATATGAAATGATTTTTATTCTAAAGAAAAGATGACTAATCATTCACTGTCCATATAAACATTAAAAAAAGTATCTTAAGGATCGTAAATATAATCATAACCAAAAAAACCTCAAAGTCAATCCCATCGAGTTGATTCTCACTCCTAGTTACCCCCACTGGGTGTCCTAGGCTGTAAATCTTTATGGAAGTAAATCACCAGATCCTCCTTCAGCAGAGCAGCTGGCAGGCTTCAACTGCTGACCTTCTGGTTAGCAGCCAAATACCTTATCCTCCGCGCCACCAGAGCTCCTTAATAAGAAAATAATTTATTCTGCAATAAAAACGTTTTAAACAGAATTATTAATCTAAAACAGTAATAATGCAACTTATAAGTACTTATAAAAATAGAAAGATTCTAATATGACCCTTGTTAGCATAAATATATGGGAGTTTATGATAAATAAAAATTTCCTAATTTTGTAATCAAAATCATTAAAACTAAACATCTTATAACTATAGAAAATTGGAGTTAGGCAGAATACATCTGTGTACAACATAACCTCCAACATGAGCCCTTTTTTTTTTTTTTTTTTTTTGGTAATTTTTTGAAGTTCAACTTGCAATCAGGTGCTGAGAATTTAGAATGACATAGTACATCAAGTTCATCAAGTTAGGGCAAAGGAACCATTCAAAACTTATTTACAACTATTCCTCTGATGTGCCCGACACTAAGAAACCCCCTTTGTAGGTGAGAAAATATTTCCATCTTGTGTGGTCTCTGTCAACAATAAGACTAATTAATGTCAATTATGAAAGCTTTGCTTGAGACGTTTGCTGACTTCACTACTAGAATATAGGCCATCACTGTTATTATGATAATTGTTTCTATTCAGTCAAGCATAAAAGGGAAATATTGTATGCATGTGAGAATATTTCCTTGATCAACATTTTGAGTAGAGTCATGAAGGAGTCACATTGATTTAAATCAAATGCCTATATTTGAAAAAAAAAAATGACTTACAATGATGACTATTTCCCCCTGGAAAAAACAATAGTTATAACTTAAAAATAGCACAATGTATGTTAATGGAAATTTAAAAAGCCACCATTTGTCTTTCCAATTTATGAGACAGTTAGCAAATTTGTGAAGGCTGTCTTATAGATCAATTTTTCTTTTGAAGGTTTCAAAGAATGTTCACACATTCTGACAATTTAGAATTTGGTTGGGGAGAATAATCTTCTCTTAAGTTCTATTTTTCATCTAGAAATATTTCTACTTTCTAATTTCGTCTACATCTTCATATTCTTTAAGTTCACTCCCTTTGAAATCTCTCTAATTAACTTATCTTTGTAATTGTTGTGTGCAGACATCCTTATTCTTTACTTAAGAGTCATTTTGATTATTTCTCTTACTCCTTGGTCTTAATATACCGAAAAATGAAAATTGCTTAAAAAATTAACATCATTTGACTGAGAAATATCCCTGTTATTTCCATGATCACTCTAATACAATCACAGGTATTAAAATGATTTAAATGTTGCACTTTGTTCTATAATGAATGGATTACATCTGATTCACTTTATTTTTAGGTGTATCCTTTTGCTGAGCCTGATCCAAATACATAGTATTTTTTTATCCAGGCTAATACTGGCCTAAAATTTAATTCCCCTTACTCCCTGTTGTTGTTGTTAAGTGCCATTGGGTAGTTTCCCACTCATAGCGACCCTATGCACAGCAAAACGAGGTACCGACAGGTCCTGATCCAGCTCCACAGTTCTTGTTACACTTGAGCCCATCGCCACCACCCTCACCGTGTCAATCCACCTCATTAAGGGCCTTCCTCTCTTTCGTCTCCCCTCCACCTTACCAAGCATGGCATCCTTCTCCAGGGAATGGTCCCTTCTGATTAATGGAGGTTTGCAGCTGTTTCTCCTCAATTTGAGTCATGCCAAGTCAGCACATGGAGGTCCTGAAAGACTCCCTGTCATATTTTGAGTGCCTTCCAACCCAAGGGGCTAGTCTTCTTGCACTGTGTCGGACAATGTTTCCAAGCTATTCATAAATTTGCCCAGTAATGTATCTCAGACAGTGTTTCTCTGCTATTCATAAGGTTTTCCCTGGCCAATTTTTGAGAAGTGGATGGCCTCCTCCTTCTTCCTAGCCTGTCAGTCTGTAAGCTGCCTTGAAACCTGTGCACCATGTGCAACTCTGCTGGCGTCTGAAACACCAGTGGCACAGCCTCAAGCCTCACAGCAATGTACAAGCCTCACAGGATGACAAACTGACAGACAAGTTTGTCTCCCTTAGTTGTTGGAAAACTTCTGCACCCTTCTCTTATCTAATTCATACCTGACTCCATGAGGCATTCTAAATTTCCACTTGGTTTTTCAGCACTGACTATTCCTCTCCTGGAATTGGTAGAAACACCTCTCTGGTGCATTTCCCAGTAGAATTTTCTGCCATGATGAAAATGTACTATATTTGAACTGTGTAGTACAGTTGCTATCACCCATATTTGAATTTTGGGCACTTGAAATGTAATCAGTTCATCCAAAGAAACTGAATTTTTCTTTTAATTTCATTTTAATTAAAAGTTCAGCTTAAATACTGAAAAACCTCATATTAGATATTCTTAGAGTTGTGAAATCGGTTACTTACATATTTTTTTGCATTTTCTTTGTATTTCTTATCAGTTTATATTAAGTATTTTTTTCAATAACAATTGCCTTTTTCACTGTTATTTTGATATAGGTATATGCATAATTATATTAAGTGCTAACCTTCAAATTTTTCATTCTTTGGTTTTCTTATTCTTCACAATTTGATTTTGATTCATGTAGAAAACAGAATAAGATAATTGGTTAAGTAATTTCCAGTAGGAAATCATTCTAGGTGGTATATTTTCTGAACTCTTATGTAAGTGATAATTGCTTTTTTAAATGTCTTTGAACATGATAAACAAATATTCTAAATATAAAATATTGAGAGTTACATTGATTCTCTTTTTTTTTTTAACTATTCTTTTGCTCTCTTCAGACTTTTAATCAGGGAAGTCTTAGAAGTCGAGTAGATAATTTTTCCCCCTTTTGACTAGGTAGCCAGTTTTGTTTTGTTTTGCTTAGTGTTTTACTTTTTCTTCTTAAAAGTTAGAAAATGTGTAAATTATCTCTACAAACAAATATCACAAAACATTTTGATGCGGGACTCATTTTACTCACTTAGTTTAAACAGCATGAGCATTTCAATCTGCATATTCATAGTTATTTTTACATCCTGGAAAATTTCAGCTACTGTTTCTCAACATTATGGGCCCTTTTGTACTTGTGTTTCCTACAATTTCTGTCTGAGTTTAAGTATGAGAGAATCTGGATGAATATATTTTTCATTCTTATTAGTTCTGGATTGTATACTTAACAGTCAAATAAATATGTAGTGAATACTTTCTTAACTTCACGTCCTCATTGTTAACACAATGGTGGTTGCTGTTAGATGCTGTCAAGTTGGCTGGGACTCATAGAAACCTTATGTGCAATGGAACAAAACACTACCTGATCCTGTGTCTTCTCCACAATCATGGCTATATTTGATCACAATGTTGTAGCCCTTGTGTCAATGTATTTCATTGAGGGTCTTCCTCTTTTTTTGCTGACCTCTGTTTCACCAAGTATGATGCCCTTCTCTAGAGATTAGTCCCTCTGGATAACATGTTCAGAGTACAGGAGATGAAATCTTGCCATCTTTGCTTCTAAGTGGCATCCTGGCTGTACTACTCCGTGACAGATTGGCTCACTCTTCTGGCAGTCAATTGTATATTAAATATATTTCACCAACTCTATATTTCAAATGGATCAATTCTTTGCTCTTCCTTAATCATTGTCCAGATTTTGCATTTATAGGGGAAATTGAAAATACTATAGTTTGGGTAAGTCATATCTTAATTCTCAAAGTGACATCTTTGCTTTCTAAAAGTGACAGAATTGGTAATAGATATAAAATATATCAGTTACTCTATTTTATTGGAAGAAATCACTGAATCTCTCAAATATTAACTTCAGTTAATATTGTACAACTGCTATGTTTATTACAGGAGAAAGCAAGTAATGATACTGAAGTTTGTTTTTCTAATATTTGAATATGATAGGTACTTGATTCACAATGTAAACATTTCTGTCTTTAGATGCACAAGGATTTTGGTGTGTTTCCAGGTGAAGTTTGACAGTTAATTGATGCTAAAATATAACATCAACACACAAAAAATATCAATTTAAGAAGGTCTGTTTACAAGTATATATTATTTGAATTATTTGAGGGAAGCCAAATGCACAAAACAAAGCACATTTTTGACAAATATTAGTTATTCAAAAACACTTACTGGAAAATTTTCTTGTGTTATACAGACGAAGAGATAAAGTCAAGCTACAAAAATTGTGGCTTGTCATTTCACAATGAGCTCATATGCCTTAGTTTTAGATCCTGCTTAATTATGCATATGTCAGATGATATTGTTATACTTTTTTAATGAATTCATTTAACGGGAACTTTTTACTTTATTAATGTAAAATTAATGTTATTTTTGTGATTCTGGAGAAGTTGCTTTTACCTTTGGTCTCACAGTTCTTATTTTAAGAATAATAGGTTGAACTACTTGCATAATCTAGTTCTAATTTTAACCTGAATCTAAAACATATCATTTTTAATCTACTCCAGCTCCCATTTTCTTAAGTTCTATCTATCTGTCTATATACACACATACTGCATACACAGAAAAAATACACAAATGCAATCTTAATATCGTGACATTAATTTTAGTTTAAATTGCCTAAGCTTTCACATCAATGTTAACATTACAAATCAATTATTGTGATATGGGTAGTAATATTTCATGCACAAAAGTGAAAAATTAAAAAGAGATAGGATTATTAATAATATGTTAACTTACTTAAAGTAACATATATAATATATTAAAAATAATTTCTACTATTTAGATATTGTACTTTCCACTGAGGGTCTTTTTTATGAACTAGAAATATCACATCTATGTTGTATGCTATTATATTTAACTATTTTAACATTGATTATGTAGAATGCAAATGGAAAATAACAAGCAGCATAACAGAGCCATTTTGAAAATCAGTTTCTTATTTATTTATTTTTTTGGTAAGATTATTTCTCCATACTTAGGAGGGTCCTATAATTTGATTAAACCATTTGAGATGTACAATGAATGTTTTTTGTTTGATATTCTTTCAATAGTTACAGCATAGTTTCTTTAAAATTGAGAGTCTAAGGGTAATATCTTTTAAATACTGATTACTGGTAAATAAATGACACTACTATGATAAGATGGATAATAAATCTAATTTTCAAGCTTAATTATTACTTCAGGCGAAACAATTATTTTCCTTCTATTACACAAAAATGATAAACTCATATCATTTGGATTGAATGTAACATTGTAAGTATTCTAAACTTCTGCCAATTACAACATTTGATATTTCTAAAATATGATAATGTTTCCCACAACCTACTTTGATTTATGTGGCTTTGTTCCTTCATGTTAACTAGAAGTGAAGAAGTCATTCTGGTAGGCTGTTCCTCATTCTGAAGACATTCTTGCTCTTTGGTAGGTATTTCCTTGTTATTTTTCTTTCCTACACTTCTATTTTCTAAAAGAATAAAGAAGCAAAACAAGATTGACAATTTGGATGCTCACTAAACATGCTAGACATGAAGCTTTTTTTGTTTGTTTGTTTACTTTGGGTAAAATTTGAAACTTTGCCATTGTGTTAAGCTTTAGAACCATATTATTTACACTGAAGTAAAAAACTCTACATTTTTAGTCTAAGGAAATGTATTTTTCAAGTCCCAGTTTTCAGAGTATTTTACTGAAAATTGAGGATATTTTATAATTATGGTCTTTAGTCTCCTTATTTGCAAAAGAGAGTAATAATTATAATATAAAAAATTAAAAAATAAAAAAGATTATCATCATTTTGTTGTCACTAGGAATTTTAATTGGACTTTAGCTTATTTTTAGATCAATGTCATAATAATTATTTAAGATGGATACCATTATACCCATTTTGAAGATGATATATCTGAAACTTAAAGAAATAAATTGCTCAAAAGCATGAAAACAGTTTATGATGAAACTCAAACTTGAAACCTTTGGCTTCAAATATAAGCTCTAATATTTACACATGCATCTGGCTTTCATATTCAATCTTTCTGTAACTTCATTGAACTCTAGATAATTACCAAGAAATTTCTGAATTCCATAATATAGGCCAATTCCTTGGAAAGAAACACACACACACGTAACAAAACATAGACTGAATTAAATGGACAACCTGAAGTTAAATATTTATAAATTATACAACTGCAAATGCATAAGCATCAGAAAACAAATTAGATAACTGGGAACTATTAAATATTAAATATTTATGTTCATCAAAAAATGTCTAAAGTATAAAAAGAGAATCTGTGTTTGGGAAAACTTCTTTGGGAATGATAAGGGTTTAATCTCTAAAATATATAGAAAACTTTGACAATTCAACAACAAAAGGTCAAATAATCCAATTTAAAAATGGGCAAAGGACACAAACAAACACTTCACAAAAGAAGACAATAACGTGATCAACAAAGATGTTTGCTATCTGTTGTCAACAAAAAGATACAAATCAAAACTACAATGACATACTATCTCACACCTGCAAAAATGAAAAAAGAAAAAAAGAAAAACATAAAATAACAAATGCTAACAAGGTTAGGTGGAGATTGGAACCCGAAGTCATCCTTATCCACACTTGGTGGGAATGTAAAATCATACAACCACTATGGAAAATGATATGACATTTCCTCAAAAAGCTAGAAGTTGTTTAGGATATTATCAAGTTGTTGTATCAAGATTATGATGGTCTTTCAAACTTATTTGTTCACTGCTTCCTCTTTTTTTTTAAGCTAGGGAATAATTTGTGTAGGATTGGGGATGGATAGACACAGTGGCTGCGGTGATAGGCTCAATTATAGCAAGGACCATGGAGCTGAGGTGGGACAAGGCAGTGTTTCGTTCTGCTGTGCATAGGGTCACTATGAGTTGGGAACGACGCAACAGCACCTGACTAACTATGGTTCAGCTATACCAGTCCTAGGTATGTTGTTGTTGTTGTTATGTGCCATCAAGTCAGCCCTGACTCATAGCGACCCCTCCTTGGGTTTCCGAGGCAGTATCACTACGGAAGTAGGATTGCCCAACCTTCCTTCCGAGGAGTGGCTGGTGGGTTTGAACCGCCAGCCTTCTGGTTAGCAGTCAAGTGCCTTAGCCACTACGCTACCAGAACTCCTAGTCCTAGGTATATATCCTAGAAATCTAATAGTGGTGAAAGAAATAGGCATATGCACACCTGTGTTCATTCCAGCATTATTCACAATACCAGAAAGATGGAAAAAAAATATGATTGGAAAAATTGTGGCATGCACATACAACAGAATAGCCTACAGCTATAATGAATAACGATGAGTTCACGAAACATCTTATAACATGAATGAATCTGGAAGACAGTATGCTGAGTGAAGTTAGTCAAGCACAAAAGAACAAATAATGAATGATTCTGTTTTTATAAAATAAATATAAGGATCGATGTTCTTTGGTTGTTACCTGGATGTGAGGGGGAAGGAGAAGGGATCACTCTCTGGACAGTAGACACTTGTTGGTGTTGGTGATGGGAAAGGCCACACCAAATGTCAGTGAAGTAAGCATAACTTTACAAAGTTAATGATGACATTAAGAGATGCATAGGAATAAAGGACATTGTTGTTAAATACTATAACATATATAAACAGGCAACAACTGCAGTAACAACCAAAAAATATGTATGTTAGTGGTTACATGTATACACACACACATGTGTATGTGTAACAAACTCACTGCCATAGAGCCAATTCAATTCATAGCAAACCATCCTTGGGTTTCTGAGGCAGTATCACTACAGAAGTTGATTGCCCCATCTTTCTTCCGAGGATTGGCTGGTGGGTTTGAACTGCCAACCTTTTGGTTAGCAGTCAAATGCCTCAGGAACCATGCCAGCAGAGCTCCTATGCATGTGTATGTATGTGTAGTCTGTGTGTGTGTATGTGTGTGTGCATGGAAAGTAGCATCTGGTGTCTTAAAAGCTTATAGGAGGCCATATAAGACATAACTATTTTGTACACTTCTGGAACAAAAGAGAAAGATTACTACAGTTACTACAGGATCAATTGCCTAATAACAATGAAACAAACCAGTCTTAACTATTCAGAGAACAAAATAACTAGATGATGCCAAATTATCACTACTGACTGTTCTTTCTACAATAGAAGGTCTCAGACAGAAAGAGAGAAAATTGATGAACAAAACTCAAAGTCTTAAAAAAAGAAAAAAGAAAAACAGGCTCATCTTACTGACCTGGCAGAGATCTGGGTAACCCTGAAACTATTGTCCTGAGATATCTTTTAAAAGTTGAACTGAAATTACTCCTGTAGGTCACTTTTCAACTGAAAAGTAGATTGGCTCATAAAATAAATACTATCACCTGTGAGTACTGTGTTGTTTTATTAAAAAATGTATTAAAATAAGGTCATCTATTTGAGACCAAACAGTCAACATTTATACTGAAACAATGATAAGAAAGTCAGGGTGGGATAAATAATGGAAATGAACCACCAGAACAGAAATAATGAGGATGGTGATGAAATGTGGGAAATGTAACCAAGGTCACTGAACAACATGTACAAAAACTGTGAAACAGGAGCCCATTTTCTGTCTAAACTATTTCACTCAATACAACAGATTTAAAATGTTTGTCAATGAAACTAAATCAATAATTGAAAAATCTTCCCTTAAAAATAAATCTCTAAGTCACAAAATTTTGGTATATTCTGCAAAAACTCATAAAAGATCCCAATCATACACAAATTATTTCCAAACTTAAAAAAAGAGGAAACAATGAACAAATCATTTTAAAAGACCATCATAATCTTGATACAACTACTTGATAATATCCGAAACACTTATTGTAAATACTCTAAACAACATATAATCTAAATTCCTTACAAGGCAGACATAATTTTTTTTTAATGTATAAAATACAGTAAAATAAAATTGGGTTTATTCTGGGAATACAAGATTAATATTATATTAAAAATGCAATATTTTTTCCACACTAACACAATAAAAAAAATGTCAGTAGCAGAAAACTGATCTGAAGAAATTTAAAAAATCATTAATTAAAATGTCCTAACAAGTTGTCGTTGTTGTTGTTGTTTGCTGTGGAGTCGGACCTGACTCATAACTACCTCTCCTTGGATTTCTGAGGTGATATCACTATGGAAGTAGATTGCTCAACCTTCCTTCTGAGGAGTGGCTGGTGGGTTTGAACTGCCTTAGGCACTATGCTACCAGAGCTCCCCCCTAACAAGTTAAGTATAGAAAATATCATCCTTAAACTGATAAAGACAACTGAAAGAAAAGAGAAAAAAATCTCTAGAGAATATCACATTAAATGGTGAAATGCTGTAACAATTTTCTTTGAAATTAGGAAAAAGTAATGCTGTTCTTACCCCTCTGTTGACATTGCGCTAATGCTATAACAGCATGGAAAATATTAAGATTGGAAATGAGGTAAACATAGTGTCTCGTTTTCTGAAGAGATTAACTGTATAAACAGAAATTTTTAAAAATCCATAGATAAATAATTAAAATTAATATATGACTTTTGCAATATTGCTGCATTCAATATTTTGAGTTTCATTTATATACCAGCAATCGAATATTAGAAAAACCATAAAAATTTACAATAGTATAAAACCAAAAAAAAAAACAAACTCATTGTTGTCGAGTTGGATCCAACTCATAGCAACCCCTCTTTGGGTGTCTGAGGCGGTATCACTACTGAAGTGGATTGTCCAACGTTCCTTCCTTCCGGGGAGTGGCTGGTGGGTTTGAACTGCTAGCCTTCTGGTTAGCAGTCAAATGTCTTAGGCACTATGCCACCGGAGCTCCTTACAACAGTATAGAAAGTAGTAGTATCTATGACAAGTTCAGTAAATTTGTACACACACACAAAAAAAAAAGCCTGCTAAAGGACCCGCACTTACTAAAGGACTTGTGCTTATATGGTCATAGAATTTAATAAAAATTAAAAAGCAGCAATACAGAAGAGGGAGAAGTGATAGGTCTTTCAACAAACAGTGACGAGGTGTTTAAATTTCCATAGGAAATGAAGTGAATTTTGACTTCTACTTCAAATTATACACAAATATTTATTACAAAAAGATTGGAGATCCATTAAGTGAAATACAAAAGGATAGGAGTTACATTAAACGAAAATAGTATAGAATATATTTGTGATCTTCGGGGTCAGAAAAAATTTGATATAAAATTAATAAAAAAATATTTATTTAAATGTATGATGTATGATTTTATTTGTATAAAGCTAAAAAAAATAGTCAATACTAAACTATAATGTTTGGATATACATGCTTATCTGGTAAAATATAAAAGAAATCAACCAAGTCATTTTTCTTGAAGTCAAGTTATCAATTAACTTGTGCAAAAAGAAGAGCTATTAATTGGAAGGTGAATTGAGTGGGCATTTTAGATGTTGTCGAGGTTATATCTTTTGACCTCAATGGTGATTTAAAAAATCCCACATTTTTTGTAGTAAATCACTGTGTTGTATACTTTTGCACACTATACTGTGTTTGTGCCCTATCCATGTATCTATTGTCTGTCTGAGAGTTCTGGTAGCATAGTGTCTAAGGCACTTGACTGCTAACCAGAAGGCTGGCAGTTCAAACCCACCTGCCACTCCTCGGAAGGATGGTTGGGCAATCTACTTCCATAGTGATACTGCCTCAGAAACCCAAGGAGGGTTCGCTATGAGTCAGTTCCGACTTGATGGCACATAACAACAACAACAACAACATTGTCTGTCTATCACTCTATCTATCTATCTACCTACCTACCTATCATCTATTTATCTATCTACTGACAAAGAGAAATATTATGACAGAATGAGGAGATTACAGCAAGAAGTGGTTATGAGTATACAATAGGAGAAATTAATTTAGCCAGAAATCCCTTTAGTGACATCAGATAATTCTGCACAGAAGAGTCCTTGCAGAAGCCTACCTCAGGAATGCTGTCTTATAGTTTATGAGACCTGAATTTTGAGGAGATCCAAAATATTTAATAAGATTACAAAAATATCAGCTGTGTAAACTCTATTTTCTCTGTCTCTTCCTCCCCTCAATCCTCAGCATGGAGGAGCTGCTTGTAGGGGGGGAAAAAAAAAAAGATGAAAGCAGATTGAGAGAACAGACTATTCTCCCTTTCCCGAAGAGGTAACTATGCTTGAGGTTTCTTCTGGGGAAAGGGAGAATATTTAATGATCTATAAGATTAGTGTTTTAAAATTAGACCAGACTAGAACGCTTAGAACCAAAATTCCATGTGATCTGCACTTGGTATTGTTAAGATTGAGGGGAGAAATTGAAAAAGAATGAAAGAACCATAATAGCTAAAAATTAAACTTTTTTTTTGCTTGTGCTTATTAAAATTGTCATTGAAATATATATTTTAATTGTGTATTTTAACAAAAAACACATAAATATATATAATTATCTCCATTGTTTAAATGGCAGGACCTAATAATGATTTTTTTTTCTTGCATAAACCACATTCATAACACATTTTCTATTATAATTTTTCTATATGAGTTTCTTTAAAATTTGAACAAAAATTTAAGAATTCTTACAACACAATCTGAGTACTAAATAATTCTAGATGCTTGTAACTTTTGTTTCTCCCAATCATTTTCACATGAATCACTCGTGCCATTAGCTAACAAGCTGCTTCTAGAAACTCACATTTATTTAATCTTTCCAAAGCTTTAAGGTTAGTTTTCATTAAGTGATAGTTTTCTTTATGGATTTATTTTCATACGTTTTTATAAAGTATACTTAACAAATACCAATGTTACTGACAACCTTTCAATTAACTGGTAGTGAAGAAGTGTTGTGTACAACCATTAGCTTGTTTTATGAAGTTAATAAAGACTGAATAAATTTAGCATGTCACTTATGTGGTAATCATTTAAAAGTCTACTGCATGAGGGTTCAGTTGCCTATGGGCTCATAGTAGACATGTCAAGGATGAAATTTGACATATTTCTTAGAGTTCAAGAGGGAATTACCTGGTTAGATATACAAACTTATGAACTGCTTTGTTGTTGTTGTGTGTTCACTGAGTTGATTCCAACCCATAGCAACCCTACAGAACAGAGTAGATCTGCCTCTTAGCATTTTCTAGCTATAATCTTTACTGGAGCAGATGGCTAGGTCTTTTATCCTGTTGAGTGGAGGGTGGGTTTGAACCACCAGTCTTTCAATTAGCAGCTGAGGGCTTAAGCATAGCTCCACCTAGCAAATAGACATCTTAAGCCATGGCAATAGATGAGATTGCCTAGGAGGAGAAAATACAGAAAGAAGTGAAGAAAGTGCAGGGCAAGCCTCTTGGAACCGCAAGCAGTAGAGCCCAGAAAGAGAATGAAGAGCCAAGAAAGCAGACACAGAGTAGTGATTGAGACAGGAATAAATCTAGAATGACTGATATTAAGCAAATACAGAATGACTATTTTGAGAAGGTAAAAGATGAATGTCAACTATGAAAAACACTCCTGATTTAAATTTTGATAAATATTAGAAATTGACTACTGCATTTAACAAACTGTTATCCTTTGATGACAGAGAACAAAGCATGTTCAGTGCCCTTGAAGATGGGAGCCAGAAGATAAAATTTTGAAAGATAATGAGAGGCTAGAAAGTTGAGATAGCAGTAAAATCTACATATTCAAACTTTTTTTGATGTGATAGAACTGGGAGCACAAAGTGGCAAGAGGAGAAGCCAATGGGAAATGTTTGAATATGCACATAATTTTAGGCTAATGATAAAGTTAAAAAGGATGAGGTTGAAAATGCCTACCAGCATGTGTATAATCAAAGAAAAAATGTCCCATAAAGAATATAAGTATTCTAAAGGAGTACTAACCTTTAGAGTGGTGTTTTGTTCATGCATTAGTCAGAGTTTTCCAGAGAAACAGAACCAATAAGATAGATGAGAAGAGAAGAGAGGAGCAGGACTTCTTATCAGGCACTGTCTCACATCCTTGTGGGGAACTGGCAGTCCCAAATCCTCAGATAGAGGCACCGGTAGCATATCTCCTTGTTATAGTCTTGAGGCAGAATCCTTCTTTCTGGGAAACCTATTTCACTCTTAAAGCCTGAACTGATTGCATAAGACCCATATGCATTAGGAAGGATAATTAGCGTTATATAAAGTCAACTTATTTAAATATGAATCACATGAAGAAAATAGCTTCACAGCAACACCTAGAATAGGGTTTGAACAAATTGGTCAGGTGGATGTTGACTATCGTAGCTCATAATTAACTATTATCGTTCATAATAAACAAGTGGCAAATGAAGAATGATTGCACTTGCATTTAGGATAACATATTTTGTAAGAGAATGTCCAGAAGTCTTTGAATCAACAGTTTCTGTTTTCTTCATAAAATATGATAAAAGACCATCAGCTGAAAGTCATTAAGTTGCTCTTGGTAGTGGAGCAAAGTGTGTATGAGAATTTTGATCACAGGTTGCAATGGATTAAGAAAATTGTCTTTTTAGAGATTGAAAACAAGCTTCCAGGGAAACATTTTAGGGTTTATAATGTTTAATGCCTACTCAAGAGTTTTAGGAGGTCTGGTGGCGTAATGCCGAAAGCATTTGACTGCTAACCAGAAGACTAGTGGTTCAAACTCACCAGCCACTCCTTAGAAGGAAGATTGGGCAATCTACTTCCGCAGTGATACTGCCTCAGAAACGTGAAATTTTCCAAAAATGTTCAACTCTACAGATGCAAGCAAAGAGAAAGCACTTATTATTTTGGTTGCAAACAGATGTTTCAGTTCTTTAGTGCCCCTCTAACAGAAACACCACAAATGGGTAGCTTTAACAAAAAGGGGTTTATTCTTTTACAGTTTAGGAGGCTGTGTTGGATTGGGTTCTCTAGAGAAACACAAAAACCAGCAAAGTATATATATATATATATATATTTATAGAGAGAGAAAGAGAGAGAGAGAGAAATTTATCTTAGATAAATGGCTCACAAGCGTGTAGAAGCCGACAAGTTCAAGCTGAAAAGTT
>NW_006921813.1:277155-286181 GCF_000298275.1 Orycteropus afer afer | reverse complement strand
TTCCCAACAAAGAATGAATCCGAAAACCTCCAGGGCGAGCAGCGAGCTGCTCGCTCCAGGAAGTATATAGTCCGGAATGCCATTCTTCCAGTTTGTCCCTGGGATAGCATTGCAGGTAGGCCACACCCCTGGGGAAACTCCCCAGAGGCCGACTGGCCTCTTAGAACGCAGTCATGTGATCCATCATGGGAACCACCACTCACAACTGGAGTCCAGCCAAGTTGACACATCTTCAACTATCACAGAGGCTACACATCTGAGTTCAAAATGCCAGCTCCAGGGGCTGGGTGAGAGCCCCTCAATCTTGGGCTTCAGCTCTGCTTCTTGCTCCCAGACCACTGGAGCCGAAGGCATCTCTTCACTCAGACAGCTGCTGGCTGCTGAGGCTGACAAGCCCAAGGTCAACGAATAAAATGGCACAGCCTCAAGATTACCAAACAACACAGCAGGCCACAGGTTGAAGTCCAGGAACAGTTCCAAGAAAGGCAGATAACAAACATGGCAGTTTGCTGAGGGATGACTCGGCTGAATGATGAC
This sequence comes from Orycteropus afer afer, assembly GCF_000298275.1. Classification (NCBI taxonomy): domain Eukaryota; kingdom Metazoa; phylum Chordata; class Mammalia; order Tubulidentata; family Orycteropodidae; genus Orycteropus; species Orycteropus afer. The sequence continues at coordinate 285,644 of NW_006921813.1, read as the reverse complement.
ATGCGGAATTTAAGCTGCCAAAAGCTGCAGAGACCTTTCTCAATACTTCTCCTTATTGACTGTGAGCAGACCACATCCCTAAGGCAGCTACTCAGATGCTCTAGTAGATTCCACCATGGAGTTGATTACCAATCGTATTAGAAATGACTACATCCAGCTCCCCAGCCACTCAAAATCAGGCCCAGCTAAATTGACACAATTTTAAATACCACACAAAATACTGTTTTTCCAAGATAGAAGTTTGTGGGCACTCACAACAAAAGGGTTATAGTGATGGACGGTGGAATCTGCACAGCAAAGGATGTAAAGTGCTTTGATAGATGGTGAGAACATGGTGGAGTTACTGGATTGGAATTATTTAATATTGAATATTTAAATTCAAAATGCTTGAGGAAATGTTCTTATTATTCCGTACATGGGGAGATAGACCCATCAACTATCATCCAAATGCCTTTGTTTCTATTTGCTTGGGTGCCAAAATATAATTTAGACCTATCTATTTGAACAGGTATATCCATATAATCCCATTGTGCAATTTTATCCATTGAAAAGAGATTGTAGATTCATGGAACATGTCCTATTCTGCCAAATAGGGCATGAATGGTGGGGGGAGGCGATTCAAATTAAAAATAGAAATTGTCAGTCTGCTGAGGTCAAGAGAATCATGTTACCTAAAACTCACTGCCATCGAGTTGGATCCAACTCATAGCAACCCCTCCTTGAGTTTCTGAGGCAATATCACTATGAAAGTAAATTGTCCAACCTTCCTTCAGAGGAGTAGCTAGTGGGTTTGAACTGCCTGCCTTCTAGTTAGCAGTCAAATGCCTTAGGCACTACAACACCAGAGCTTCAGCTACTTGGAAATGTATACATTGCTACCATAGGTCTAGTTTTAAAGATTAACTTTATAGTTATAGTTAGATCTATAAAGAAACATCATAATATTGCTAACATAATGTTTGAACTAGAGCAGCCCTTCTTAACTTGTTCATATTATCTCTTATTGGAACATTGCTCATGGTCTAATTGCAGCTCCTATTGCTTCTGATTGTATGTTCCCATTCATATTTTTTTTTCTTTCTTTCTTTTTTACAGGCAGCTTTTAGCCACATGCATAATTTTGTCTAATTTCATGAGTATCTAAGCTGAATTTCTTAAATTTAGATTGTGATATCTAAATGAGACATATTTTGCTTACTTTGTCTCTCCTCCATCTCTTTAAATATCTCCCCTGAATCTCTTTAAATATTTTATTCCTATATATTTTATTCTTATATATTAACACTCAATGAGTTCTAAGCTCCAGCTGAAATATCATTTTTGGTGTAGGAATAGTATTTACCATAGAATTTGCTTTCATGTCGGAAGACAGATCATCCTCATATCACTAATACCATTAATTAAAATGCTATCAGACGTGTAACATTTGAAGGACATTTTTTAATCGTCCCCTGCCTTAAGCCTGTTGATGGCTCACTTTTCATAAAGCCAATCACATAACACATATTTCAAGAAAGAGGATCGAGGCATAGGGATTAGGTACATATGTCATTCTATAAAATTACTGTCAAAATGCAAGATGAGAATTACAAGAAATATGCACTAAAATAATTTCCCAAAAAAACGCAGTTATCTCTCCCAAGATCCTAGGCAGTCGTTGCAGAGCTTCCTGGCAGCACAAAGCAGCAGGAGCCAGCTAATGAGGCAAGTCATCCGTTATCATTGCTGTGCTTAGCCTGATTCAGTTATCTGAATCAAAATGACAGATTCAGGAGGAAGGCTCCTGGGAACTCAACTGAAAATGTTCTGTTGCTGTAACCATGCATTGATCAGTCTAGTGGAGGGCTTCTTAGTCTCCATGCCAACAATAAAGAGAGACCAAAAATAGTGGGTTAAAGGGCATGCTTTAGGAAAACGGATATTGAGCAAGATATTTATTTTCTTTATAAACAGGCTGAGTTAAACATTGAAATAAGCTCCGTGCCCTGATCAACTCAGGGCTTCTCCACACAGAAGAGATTTTATAAAGTAATTTCAGCTTGTCAGGAACAATTTTCCTCTTTCCCTTTAGGATTACTTAAAACTTTAGCTTTTGCAGCTATAGCCCATGTTATTGGCAGCTTATTAACTTTATTCCAGTGTGAAAACAGAAGGAGTTAACTCTTTCAGTCCACTTCTAATCCTCTACTGTTCTCCAAAGCCAGGAGCACACAGCTGTTTTTAAACTACATTTGACATGCCAGGGATGCACTTAAGAGGCTTGTTAAAAGAGGTACTAAAAATAATAATAAGAAGAAAAGGCATCCAAATTACCTAAGGGGAATACATGCTGTTGACAAATAGCTCTGCCTGCTAATCCTCAGTTTGAGAGTTTTGATATTTTTGATCAGTGGGCTAGACAGATTTTTTTCTTGTTATGGGAAAACTATCAGCATTCAAAACATAGCATAAAAGGCACATTTAAAGTCACATATAGAAGAAAGATCACTCTTCTTAAGGCTAAAGATAGAATCACTCATTGTACAAACCTCATTCAGTCACAGACATCAGAACTGAAGATGGTTTATGAAAAAAGAGTTTTGCCTTTTTCTTTTCTTTTTTTTCTTAGCACATATGCGCAATTTATCATTGCAGGGCATGAACAGAACCAAAGATAGAGAAATCCACACACATTTTTCCATTTGATGTGTCTGGTTTATTTTATGCTAAGTATAGGAAATGTATAAAACATCTTCAACTACCCTCCTGGAGTCATTAAAGTTGATTTGGGCAACACATTAGGATTTAGCAATTTTCTAAACTGATCCAATTTAATGCCTTTTAAAAACCTAGCTTTGTTGGTCTTTCAAGCAGCTCTCTACTTCTCTGAAACAAAGTGCCCAGCTGTATAAATGAATGAAATAAGAGCCTGCAGGAAGCCAACATTCTAATTTTAACCACATGCTGGAAAATAGGAGAATTTCTCTGTTTCATCCAAGTTTTTCCTTTTCTCTTAAATGTGAATTCTGCATTTGTTGGTGATATTTATCTGGATTATTGATTCAGTATTATTCTAGGTTGAGGACAATAAGACAATGAATGTTTCATCTACCATGACACATTTCCAGGAAATCCTTCACCGTGGGTACTTAAAGGCCCTGAATTTCCCAAACCCAGAGCTCTTCTGGTCATCTTCTGAAAGCTTGAAAAAATATCCAGGGTTTTGGGCAAACATGGACTGGTTTGCCCAAAGCCTGCAGTAGCACAAGACAAACCTGGGGAAGTTATGTTGTTCTGTATCTTGCTCTGAGCGCAAGTATCAGCCTGGTCGTCTGTGTTGATTTATTAAGCTCAAGTCCTTAGCTGCCAATCACATGCTATGGAAAAATCCCTGCATCTCTTGTTAAGCCAATCACAGTCAAAAACAGAAAAATCTCATTAGGACACTCTGGTTAGTCTTTTAAGACTTATGCATGTCCCTTCATGCCCATGATGTTTTCATTATTCCTCTTTACTAGCGTTTATAGCTTAATGTTCATTTAGTGCCTCATAGTCTCTTTACTAAGCTTTCTTTACAATATCCCCTTGCTTTTCCTTGAATTCATTGTGACATGAAGCCTTCTCAAAAATATTTAGACATTTATGCAACCAAAATATTAATTAAGCACCTACTGTGTGCTGTTGTTGGCATTGTGTTCAAGTAAGGAATTGAGGAATATTGAAGTTCATTTCCTGCCCATGAAAAGCATTCCCTCAAGCAAACAAAGAATCATACAGAATAAGTTATAATACAGGAAAGTATACAATAATAGGATAGGTGATTATAGAATGAATAGATAGAGGATATCTTTTCTGGGTTTCCCTTAGATGTTTACAATAACAAGCAAAGCTCCAGAGCAAGGTACAAACTAAAACAAACAAGCTTTGGAATAGCTGGCTTTCTTTGCAGCATGTCAAACAATCAATGCATTTGATTCCTGCTCAGAAGCATTTAGTGTCAAGTCCAGAAGGTTCTGTGTAGTTGAAGCTAGTTAGCTGGCAATGAAAGGTGGAAAAGTTACAGTGCATCACGCCCAAGCCTCCATGGTGGTCTTCAAAGATGTTCTTAATTCTTGAATATCACTGAATAGTGAAATTTTTCAATGGCACATAACAACAGCAGTAAAATTTTTAATTTAGGCATTTTCTTGTCTGTGATGTTGCAAGACAAAGATCTCTGAACCTCAACAATTCTTTTCTTAATCCATCAGGTCATTTTCTCTGCCATAACTCTATCTTCACTTGTCCTATCATGCTCCTTTCACTATTTCATTGTTACACTTTGTGCAGGAACAACCGACCAGTTTTGTTTTTTTGACTCTATGAAGGATTAATTTATTCCTCTTGAAGTTCATACTCAAATAATGAATTAAAAATCAAGATTGTTAGAATATCTACATTTTAATGACATCCTAGCCCAAATATGCACTAATGTCAACAATTCCAAAGCAACCCAAGCTTTTAAGCAGTTTCATACAATCGAGTAAGATTTTACACAGCCACCTGGTCTCTGCTGAACCAAGATAGCTATGTAAGCTTCATTATTTTAGATCCTGTAGTCTTAGATTCTGTGACAGCAAATTAAAACCATCAGATATTTCCACCATTTTATTTCATCCACTGTGTATTTAAAGGCATACTAACCTTGTCCTTAATTATCCAAACACTATATAGAGAGCAGGATCTCTGGTGGCATAGTATCTAAGGCATTTGACTACTATCCAGAAGGCTGGTGGTTCAAATCCATCAGCCACTCCTCGGAAGGAAGGTTGGGCAATCTACTTCCGTAGTGATACTGCCTCAGAAACCCAAGGAGGTGTGGCTATGAGTCGGATCCAACTCTAGTGCAGTGAGTTTGGGTTGTTTTTTTGTTTTTGTTTTTGTTTTTGGTATACTATAAGGTGAAACTTAAATTTGTAATTTGTGCGTACTTTTAAAAAGTTATTCTTCAGAGAAACATAGCTACCAATAGCCAAATTAAAAGCATTTCTATTTTCAAATTTGAATGACTTAGTCAAAGGCTTCTAGTTTATGAAACACTAACAAAACAAAAATCAAAACTAACAACAACAAAACAAGAGCCACCTCAACTATTGAATTACAGAAAAATTTTTCTTAAAAAGAAGAGAGGTACCTTGTCTGCCAGAGACAAATCTCCAATAGGATACTATTAAAACAAAATACATTCCAAATCTGGAGTGTGATAGTAGTCTAGGGTGATTCTCTTTCTCTTGCTTGCTTGCTTGCTTTCAAGCCTTGTTTGGTCTCTCTCCCTCTGTCTCCTGTCTTTTCTCTCCCTTCTTTCCTTCCTTCTGTTCTTTCTTGCTTGCTTGCTTCCTTCCCTCCTCTTTCCTTTTCTCATGTCTTCTTTCTTTCTTTTGTAATGAACACTGAAGTGAATTTTGTCTATCTCATTAAAATATTAATAAGCCAGCCTAGAGGAAGAGAAAGATTTCCTGTGAAAAATTCATATACCTCACTCAGTTCTGGTATATTCCAATTGAATTTAGAGGTAGGGAGCACCAAAAGAACAAAAGAGACCACCTGGAGAATAGAGCTGAACTCATTGAAATTAGAGTCAGAAGGGTTGTGGGATCACATTACAGATATCACACATGAAAAAAGCAAAACTTTGTTAAAAAGACAGGTAAGGAAGAAAAGACTATAGTGGATTTCAGAAGAGGCTATGAAACTTGCTCATGGAGAGTACCTAAAGGGAATGGAAGAAAGGATGAGGTAGGAGAGCTGAAGTGAAGATTTCATAGGGATCTAGAACACACACAAAAAATATTATAATGAAATATACAAAGACATGAAGTTAGAAAATCAAAAAGGAACAACACACTCAATATTTCTCAAACTGGAAAAACTGAAGAAAAAATTCAATCTTTGAGTTACAATATTGAAGAATTTGATGGGCAAAATATTGAAAGATGTAGGAAGTACCAAAAGACCAAGGAAGAAATACATAGAGTTATTTTACTAAAATGAATCGGTATCCATTTCAAGAGGTAGCAAGAATTGAATGAAGTATTGAATGAGGAAATTCAATTTGCACTGAAGTCACCAGCAAAAAGCAAGTCTCAGGAATTGACAGAATAGTCATTTTATTGTTTTTACAAACAGATGCAATCTTGGAAGCACTCACTCATTTATGCCAAGATATTGGGAAAACAAGTACTCAGACAACTGACTGAAAAAATCCATATTTGTACCCATTCCAAAGAATAGGAATCCAACAGAATGCAGAAACTACTGAACAATTTCAATAATATCACACAAATATAAAGTTTGGCTGAAAATAATTCAAAAATGGTTGCAGCAGTATATCAACAGGGAACTGCCAGAAATTCAAGCCAGATTCAGAAGATGATGTGGATGGAACAAGGATGTTATTGCTGGTTTCAGATGAGTTTGGGCTGAAAGCAGAGAATATTGAAAATATGTTTACTTGTTTTATTGACTGTGTAAAGGCTTTGACTTTGTGATTCATAACAAATTATGGATTACTTTGTGAAGAATGGGAATTCCAGAGCAAGACATACTGCATGACTTAAAACCAAGAAAGGTGTGCATCAAGGTTGTATCCTTTCACCATACTTATTCATCTACATGCTAAACAAATATCTGAGAAGCTGGACTATATGAAGAATACAGCATCACAATTGGAGGAAGACTCATTAACAATCTTCAATATGGAGTTGACACAACCTTGCTTGCTGACAGTGAAGGAGACTTGATCTGCTAACTAATGAAGATCAAAGACTGCAGTCTTTAGTATGGGGTACACATCGACATAAAGAAAACAAAAACATCCTCACAAATGTACCAATGAGCAACATCATGATGAATGAAGAAAAAATTGTACTTATCAAGAATTTCATTTTACTTGGGTGTACAATCAACACCCATGAAAGCCGTAGTCAAGAAACCTAACATATACCACTGTACAAATCTGCTGCAAAAGACTTCTTTAAAGTGTTAAAGAGCAAAGATGTCATTTTTAAGACTAAGGTTTGCCTGACCCAAACCATAGTATTTTCAATTGCCTCATATGTATTTGAAAACTAGACAATGAGTAAGGGAGACCATAAGAGAATGGATGTATTTGAAATACACTTTTGGTGAAGGATATTGAAAATACCATGGACTACCAGAAGAATAAAAAAAAAATCTGTCTTGGAAGAAGAACAGTCATAATGCTCCTTAGAAGTGAGAATGACCAACTTTGTCTCATGTACTCTGGTCATATTTTCAGGAGGGACCAGTCTCTGGAGAAGGATATCATACTTGGTAAAGTAGAGGGTGAATGAAAAAGAGGAAGACTCTCAGTGAGATGGGTTGACGTAGTGTCTGCAACAATGGGCTCATGAATAGCAAGGATTGTGAGGATGACACACTACTAGGCAGTGTTTTGTTCTGTTGTACAGAGAGTCCCTATGAGTCAGAGCAGATTTGATGGCACCTAACAACAACAACTCTGCTATTCATAAGGTTTTCCCTGGCCAATTCTTTGAGAAGTGGACGGCCTCTTCCTTCATCCTAGTCTGTCTCAGTCTATAAGCTGGGCTGTTACCTGTGCACCTGGTGCATCTTGCTGGGTTTTAAACACCAGAGGCTCAGCCTCAAAACTCACGTCTACATGTCACCACAGTAGGAGAAACCGACAGACAAGTTTGTCTTGCTGTTGGAGACCTCTCTTATCACTCCCACCTGGGTCCCTGTGGCTGACTGTTCCTGTGTCTGGCTTCCTGGCTTTTAATCCCCTTTCTCCTGCTCTTCTGGCATACTGCTTCGGGCATCCCTGAGTTGTCCCTGGAGCTGACTCAACGACAACAACAACAATAACAATCAAGGACATGTATACAAAACCAACAGCCAGTATTAATTTCAATGGAGAGAAATTGAAATCATTCCCCTTGCTGAGAAGCAGACATAGATGCCCTCTATTATCCTTCCTATTCAATACAGTATTGGAAGTCCTTGCCAGGCCAATAAGTGATTTATGGCAGCATGACTCAGACAGGGAGAACATTATAGATATGATTAAAAAAAAAAAAAACTACTATTTGTTAACATTTGGGTGGAGAATGGTCACCTATTTTAATATGAAACAAATGTCAAAAAGTCATGAAGGCTATTCTAGGGACTCAGAGTAGCCATTGTTTCTCAAACTTTGATAACAGTTCTGAGAAGGAAGAAAGAGATCTTGTTGTTGTTGTTAAGTGCCGTCGAGTCGTTTCCGACTCATAGCAACCCCATGCACAGCAGAACGAAACGCTGCCCAATCCCGTGCCAGCCCCACAATCCCTGCTATACTTGAGCCCATCATCGCAGCCACCGTGTCAATCCATCTCGTTGAAGGCCTCTCCCTCTTTCGTGGACCCTCCACCCTACCAAGCATGACATCCTTCTCCAGGGAATGGTCCCTTCTTACAACATGACCAACATAGGTGGAATGAAGTCTGGCC
>NW_006921813.1:238454-275450 GCF_000298275.1 Orycteropus afer afer | reverse complement strand
AATGCATCAAATCTATTCTTTAGATGATCTCTAAATTCAGGAGGGATATATTCAAGATCATACTTTGGCTCTCTTGGACTTGTTTTAATTGCTTGTTCTATAAAGTGTCCTTTTCCTCTGGGAGAAATTCAATGTCTTCAGTAAAGTCAATGATGTTTATAGTCTGTTTAGAGTGCACAGATATCATTTATACTAGTTAGCTATTTTATGATATCATAATGTCAAAATACAAAAAAAAATGTTTTATGTATGTATGTGATTTTTATTCATTTGGTAATATATTCCTTCTCAACTTTTTTTTTTCATTCTGTCAGATCATTTGGGAAATGTAGAATGCCTACCCCATAGGAACATAAAAATGTAACGTAACAGAAAAATATTTATTGACCCAAATAGGGTTTGGTAGTTGAGGTTGCATGTAAACTTCACTGGGCCACGATTTTGAGTGGCTTGGCACCTGTGATGTAGCTATTGCCTGTGATGAGACTGGATGTGGTGTAATCAGTTCCATGGTAAAAACTACTGTGAGCAGTTCATCAGTTGAACAGGAGTTGCCTTCAGGGTGTGGTCTTCTTCCATTATATGTGGAAGGGATCCTGCATTTGGCCTGATCGTCATCTTCCGTTCTTGGACTTGAATCTTGCTGTGTTGCCTGCCAATCTTGGGATTGTTGCCTGAACAGCCTGAGAGCCAAATACCTTCCACTTTACGTGTCGATCTTGGATTTGTCAGCCTCAACAGCCTACAACCTGCTATACTTTCTGCCAATGTTGAGTTTGTCAACCCTTTAGACCAACCAGCCACCCCTCAGAAGGAAGACTGGGGAATCTACTTCCTTAGAGATACTGTCTCAGAAACCCAAGGAGGGGTCACTGTGTGAGAAGCCAGGAGAAGCCTCCAGCTTGCTCCAGTGAGCCCACAAGACAAAACCGAAGTTCAAGCTCCAGGGGCCTCTACATAGCCCCTAGAGCCAGCACTGAATTCAGACTTCTAGGATCCTAAACTGTAAGAGAATGAATTCCTGTTTGTTAAAGCTCTCCACTTGTGGTATTTCTGTTATAGCAGCCCTAGAGAAATAAGACACAGAGAAAGCACCCTTTAGTCTCTCTTTTCAAAGGCAATGCATGGGTGATCCTCTGAAGGTAAGTGGGAATCTACTTCCTATCACCTTCAAGATATGCTAGAGTCAACAAATATTGTTTGTGGGGAATAAACAATAGTATTTAATTGCAACCAGAATTCACAGCTAATTTTGTCTGTAATTGTTTAACTGTACCTCTGAGTTGTCATTCCTCTCTATATTCTAGCCATACCTTGTAAAAATAAATATTTGTTTTACTTAAATTCTTTCTATCCTTGTTAAGTCCTCAGATTCAGTCTAAAAATTCATGTTTTGTATTCAGTATTCCAAGAGGGGAAATGGTAAACATTCTGGCAGATTATTTTTTCTTTGAGGATTTTGGTTTAAGCCTTTATGCAAAAACAATACTAGATTAATGAAAACTGGAAAGTAAGGAACAGTGTCTCTGTTTCTGAACAGTGAATATGACACATGATGGTCTATGGTATAATATAGACTCTTCAAATCCCAGGTGAAATTAAAAGACTTGAAGCCAGTGGTGTACTACTTTTTCTAGTATGTGAATGTCATTTTAAGTATTCAAGCTTTATGGTCCTCTACTGAGAAATGTCATTTTAAAGCTTTCTTTCATCCCCATGGGTGAAAGAATGAAAGCCAAAAAGAAGAAAAGTATATCTTTTTGGAGGAAATACTGAAAGCTAAAATTGTACTGCAATACCATATATATATTCAACCTCAGCCCCAAATATGAAAGCCATTCATTGTCCATACTGAAATATTATCTAGCCATTTAGGATAGTCAGTCCCACAGAGCAAACCTAGTTGATAGCCTTCGTCTTGTACAGAGAATTGACCAATTGATAGTGGTTAGTGAAGCACTGGATTGAGGACACTTTTAGGACATACCTGTGCTCAATAGGAAAAGGTGTTTGTACCAATTAGTTTTCAGTTTCTCTCTGTCTTGTTATAAACTATTTGAGCAACCTTGTTTGACCTCAATTCTACTAATTTTAAGTAATGTTTTAAATACTGTACAAAATACAGATTTTTTAAAATATAGTATGGGCATGAAGAGAGCTGGCATCCTGGATGCCCACTTGCTTTTGATTCCTGACTCTAGAAATTATTAGCTCTATAACACAGTACATGTTACCAAATCTCTTTGTGTCTTTTCCTTAGTTTTTAACATGGGGATAATGGTAGTATAGTCCAATGTCAAGAGAGTTTTCTTTTTTTTTTTTATGAGAGGTAAGTAAGATAGTATCCATAAAAAGAGACTATCAGATATATAATAGCTAACACATAATAAGAAGACTTAGTACTTTCTCTTGTCATTATTTTAAATTTGATAGAAATAGGAATAATTTTTCTTATTACTGTGATCTGGGTGAAAGTTTACAGAGAAAATTCACTTTCCATACAGCAGTTCACATACACTTTGTCTCATGACATTGACCACAATTTACCACAATGCAACAGCTCCCCTCCCACTTCCTCCTAACTGTCACCTCTTCCCTGTGTCCATCCCTCCATGCACTCCTCCCCCCTGAGCTGTCTCCCTGTGCATAAAAAACCCTTCTTTCTCCCATGATTGTTCTCTCCAAGGAGTGTATCTACCTCAAGTAAATGTCCAACTCATATGCCTCTTTTTGTTTGGCTGGAAACCAAAGGTGTGGGTTCAATTCCAGACCTGAAGGGCAGCTAGGGGCCATAGTCTCAGTGGTTCCACCGGGCTCCATTGGACCAGAAACCTGGTTCCCCCCCTCATTTTTTTCCCAAATGATTTTGATTTCTGTTCCACATTGTTCTCCTTCTCTATCCAGGATCTCCTACATAGATCCCCCTCTGAGTGTTTGACAGCAGTAGCCAGACACCATCTAGTTCTTCTAGTCTCATAGTTGTGTAGGCTGTGGATTGAATGTTGTACCAGTTGCTAGGACTAATTGTTTCCATGAATCTTTGGTTTTCTTCATTCTTCTTTGCTCTGGACGAAGAGAGACCCATTGTTGCATCTACATGGCTGCTTGCAACCTTTAAGGTCCCAGTTGCTACTTGCCAATGTAGGAGATGGAACAATGTTTTGGGTAGTATATTATGCCAGTTGAACTTGATGTCCCCTGCAACAATGGTCCCAACCCCACAGGTTCAACTACTCAGTCCCTCTGGCTGTAACCAAGAAGTGACTACAATCTTTTCCCTTGTCAACTCTACTATATACCTGGGACTTCTTACAGAACATACAAATACACTTGTAGAACCATTGTCTGCCAACCCTATACATGATCTTGGGTATACTCCCTGCTTCATAGACATAACTGATATTTCAGCCTGTTCACCCATCTATCCACCCACATACCCATGTTTGCTTTCACTGACAACGCAGTACTGTATATGCAAAAAGGGTTCATCTTTGTTGTCTACACCTCCCATGTACCTCTCTATGTTTTCCTCTTCCTCAATGCCACCAGGTTGATCACTCACATTTGGTACATTGCCCTTCTCTTCACCCAAATCCATAGTTATCTCTACTTATCTAACAATGTTCCCTACCCTTCCCTACCACCCCTGGTAACCAACAAAGAAAATTTCCTTCCATAACTAAAACTTTCCTTGACTTGTATAATAATGGGCTAATACAATATTTATCCTTCTGTAATTGACTTTTTCACTCAGAATAATGTCCTCCATCATGTTTTGCTGATTCCACGTTATTCTTTAGGGTTGCATAGTATTCCATTGTATATATGTACCAAAGTTTGGTTATCCATTCCTCAGTTGATGGACACCAAGGTTGTTTCCATCTTTTGGGTATTGTAAATAGTGCTGCAATGAACATGGATGTGCATATGTCTGTTCTTGTCATGAATCTCACTTCTTTAGGATATATATCTAGTAATGGAATGGCTGGGCCAAATGATATTTCTAATTCCAACTTTTTAAGGAATTGCCATCTTGCTTTCCACAATGTTGTACCATTTTACAGTTCCACCAGCAGTGTATGATAGTCCCAATCTCTCTGCATCCTCACGAGCATTTGTTATTTTCTGTCTTGTGGAGCCTTGCTACTAATGCTAGGCCAAGATGTCATCTCATTGTTGTTTGGATTTGCATCTCTTTAATGGGAGCTCTGGTAGCATAGTGCCTAAGGCACTTGACTGCTAACCAGAAGGCTGGCGGTTCAAACGCACCAGCCACTCCTCGGAAGGAAGATGGGGCAATCTACTTCCGTAGTGATACTGCCTCCGAAACCCAAGGAGGCATCGCTATGGGTCGGGTCCGACTCAATGGCACATAACAACAACAACAATGGCTAATGATCGTGAACATTTCTGCATATGTTTGTTGGTCTCCTGAATATCCTCTTTGGTGAAGTGTCTATTTATGTCTTCTGCCCATTTTTTAATTGGATCGTTTGTCATTTTGTTATTGAGGTGTTGGAGTTTTCTATAAATTTTAGAGATAAGTCCCTTGTCAGATATGTCATTGCCAAATATTTTTTCCCAATCTGTATATTCTCTTTTGACTCTTTTGGAGAAGTTTTTGGAAGCAGATAAAAATTTAATTTTTAGGAGGTCCCATTCATCTGGTTTCTCTTCTGTTGCTTTTGCATTTGGGGCTATGCCAAATATATGGCATAAATGGACTATGCTATAGTCCATTTATGCCATATATTTGTTGTTGCTGTTATATGTGGTTGAGTCATCCCCGACTCATAGTGACTCCTATGCCATTTATTAGAGCCCCTAAACTTGCCTCTATTTTTTCCTTGAGGAACTTTATAGTTTTAGGTTTCACATTTAAGTCTTAGATCCATTTGGAGTTAGTTTTTTGCGTATGGTGTGAGGTATACATCTTGTTTCATTTTTCTGCAAATGGATATCTAGTTTTGCTAGCACTATTCATTAAACAAACATTCTCTTCCCCATTGAATGGATTTCGGCCCTTTGTCAAAGATCAGCTGACCATAGGTCGATGGATCTATTTCTGGGTTCTCAATCCTATTCTATTGGTCTATGTGTCTGTCATTGTACCAATACCAAGCAGTTTTGACTACTGTGCCTGTATAGTAGGTTTTGAGATCCAGCAGTGTGAGGCCTCCTACCTTGTTCTTCTCTTCAATAGTGCTTTACTTCCCCGAGGTCTTTTTCATTTCCATATAAAGTCAGTAGTTGGTTTTTCCATATCCTTAAAAAATGTTGAGAGTATCTGGATTGGGATTGCATTGAATGCATAGATTGTTTTGGGCAGAATTGGCATTTTCACAATGTTCAATCTTCCTATTCATGAGCACAGTATATTCTTCCATTTAGGTAGATCTCTTATGATTTCTTGAAGTAGTTCTTTTATAGTTTTCTTTGTACAGGTCTTTTGTGTCCCTGGTAAGATTTATTCCCAAGTATTTTATTTTTTTGGTAGCTATTGTAAATGGTATTGATTTCCTTATTTCTTTTTAAGCAATCTCTTTGCTGGTGTAGAGGAATCCAACTGATTTTGGATGTTGATCTTATATCCTGCCATGATGCTAAATCTCTCAATTAGTTCCAGTAGGTTTTTTACTGCGTCTCTTGGGATTTCTAGGTATAGGATCATATCATCAGCAAATAGGGATAGTTTGACTCTTTCCTTACCAATTTGGATGCCTTTGATTTCCCTTTCTTGCCTTATGGCCCTGGCTAGCACTTCCAGTACAATGTTGAATAGAAGTGGTGATTTAGGACATCCTTGTCTGTTTCCTGTTCATAAGGGGAAAGGTTTCAGTCTCTGTCCATGGAGAACAGTGTTGGCTGTTGGTTTTGCATAGATGTCCTTTGTTATGTTGAGGAATGTCCCTTCTATTCTCATTTTGCTGAGATTTTTGATCAGGAATGGGTGTTAGATTTTATCAAATGCCTTTTCTGCATCAATTGATGTGGTCATGTGGTCCTTTTTCTTTGTTTCATTTATGTAGTGGATGATGTTGATTGTTTTTTCTAATGTTAAACCATCCTTGCATACCTGCTAGGAACCCCACTTGGACATAATGAATGATTTTCTTGATATGTTGTTGGAGTCTATTGCTGGGATTTTGTTGAAGACTTTTGCATCTGTATTCATGAGGGATATTGTTCTGTACTTTTCCTTTTGAGTGATGTCTTTGCCTGGTTTTGGTATCAAGGTTATGCTTGCTTCATAAAATGAGTTAAGGAGGATTCCATCCTTTTCTACATTTTTGAAGAGTTTAAGTAGGGTTGATGTCAGTTCTTCTCTGAATATTTAGTAGATTTCTCTGGTGAAACCATCTAGGCCAGGACGTTTTTATTTTTTGGTAATTTTTTGATGGCCTGTTCAAAGAAATAGGAATAATTTTCAAAATATATAAATATAAATGTTATTGCCTTGTGTATACTGTTAATAACATAATTTCAAGAACTGATGCTTACGTAGTTTTCACGTAGTTTGATTAAGCTAATAAAATCAAAGATACCCATATTCCATTGCAAATCTCACTATTAAACAAAAGACAAAACATGACATGATTTTATGATGCCTAATGAGGTTGATCCAGCACTCATCTACCAGTTTGTCATACTGTGGTGTCTGGTATATAGCTGTTATGCAGGAAGCTATGTCACCAGAATTTCTAATACCAGCAAGATCATCAATGGTGGACTCATTTCAGTGGAGCTTTCAGAAGAACACAGACTGGGAAGAAGGACCTGATGATCACTTCTAAAAATTTGGCCAGTAAAAACTTTATGAATAGCAGAGAAACATCATCTGGTATAGTTCTGGAAGATGAGACCCTCAGGTGAGAAAGCACTTAAAATATGACTACAGAAGGGCTGCCTCCTGGAAGTACCATAATTTTTCATGATGAGTATGGAGTAAACCTTTCAAGATTTTCACTGGTTGATGTGGTACGATTCAAAATGAGAACAAACAGATGCAAACATCAGTTAATAATTAGAACATGGAACATAAAAATTATGAATTAAGGAAAATAAAAAACTGTAAGAAATTAAATGGATTTCTTGAAGACTGATATCTTAAGCATCAAGGAGCTGAAGTCATTTCTAATTGACAACCATGTGGTCTACTCTGTAGAGAATAACAAGTCAAAGAGGAGTAGCACACATTCATTGTCAAAAAGAGCGCTTCAAAATCTATCCTGAATTACTGTGCTGTCAGTGATAGATAATATCGCTACACCTACAAGAAAAAACAGTGAATACAATTATTATTGAAATTTACACACCAACTATGGATTATTTTATTTATTTTATTATTTATTATATTGTTTTTATTTTATTATTTTAGCTGCATAGGTTTAAATCCCAGATTATGTACAAAATACGAAGAAATTGAAGATTTTTACCAATTTCTATAGTCTAAAGATTGACAATCTACTTCCATAGTGATACCACCTCAGAAAACCAAGGAGGGGTCACTATGAGTTGGATCTGACTTGAAGGCAGTGAGTTCTTCCCCCCCACCACCATAATCTGAAATTGGTCAAACATACAATCAAGATGCATTGATACCAGTGATTAGAATGTGAAAGTTGAGAACAAAGAAAAATCAGTAGTTGGAAATTAAGATAGTAGAGATCACATGATAAAATTTTACAAGGTCAATGACTTATTCATAACAGATATATATATTTTTAACATCATAAATGGTGACTATACACAAGGACAACACCTTATAGAATACACAGGAATCAAATTGACTACATCTGTGGAAAAAGTCTATAGAGAAGTTCAG
The DNA here is from genome assembly GCF_000298275.1 of Orycteropus afer afer. Taxonomy (NCBI): domain Eukaryota; kingdom Metazoa; phylum Chordata; class Mammalia; order Tubulidentata; family Orycteropodidae; genus Orycteropus; species Orycteropus afer. The sequence continues at coordinate 267,625 of NW_006921813.1, read as the reverse complement.
TGTCATCAATCTGAACAAGGTCAGCAAATGACTCTGGAACAGACTATCAGCTGCTCATATACAAGTTTAAGTTTGAGCTCAAGAAAATTTAAATGAGTCTGCGAGAGCCAAAGTATGGACTTGACTATATCCCACCAAAATTTTGAGACCATCTTAAGAAAAGTTCACAACGACTGAAGGCCAGAAATATTGTGGGATGACATCACAAATTTCACACATGAAGAAAGCTTAAGGTCCTTAAAAGACAGGAAATAAAAACGAGATCAAAATGAATGTCAGAAGACACTCTGAAACTTGCTCTTGAATGTAAAATAGCTGAAATGAACAGAAGAAATGAAATAAAAAAGCTAAAGAGAAGATTCCAAAGGACCACTTGAGAAGTCAAAGTAAAGTAGTATAATGAAATATGAAAAGACCTGGAGTTGGAACACCAAAAAGGAAGAGCATGCTGTCATATTTTCAAGCTGAAAGAATGAAAAGAAAAAAAAAATACAATCCTTGAGTTGCAATACTGAATGATTCTATAGGCAAAATACGGGTTGGGGGGGAAGCAGGATGAATCTAAAGAAGACAGAAAGAACATTCAAAGTCACTGTACCTAAAAGAATTGGTCAACGTTCAATCATTTCAGGAGGTAGCATATGATTTAAAAAAAAAAAAAAAAAAAAAACTGATTGTATTGAAGGAAGCTTCACCGAAGACATTCACGTCAAACAAGACTGCAGGAATTGACAGAGTATCAATTGAGATGATCTCACAAATGGATGTAACACTGGAAGTACTAACTCATTTAAGCCAAGGGATTTGCAAGGCACGTACTTGGCCAACTACGTGGAAGAGATTCATCATCCTGCCCATTCCAAATAAAATGGATGCAATTGAATGTGAAAATTGTTGAACAATATCATTGGTATCACTCATATAATCAGTCAGAATTCAGCAAGGGCTTCCTGTGGAATATACTATCAATTGCTCATATTCAAGTTTAAGTTAAACTTGTTGGAAATTAAAACAAATCCACAAGAGCCAAAATAAAACTTGAGTATATTGCACCTATAATTAGAGACTATAGGAAGTATAGATTTGAGACATTGAACACCAATGACCTAAGAACAGATGAGTTGTAGGATGACATCAAGAATATTATATCTGAAGAAATCCAAAGGTCATTAAAAAGAAAGGAAAGGAAGAAAGACCAAAATGAATGTCAGAGGAAACTCTAAAACTTACTTTTGAATGGACAGTAACTAAAGGAAATGGAAGAAATAATGAGAAAAAAGAGCTAAACAGAAGATATCAATTGCAGCATCAGAAGACAAAGTCTTATAGTGGAATATACAAATGTTTGGAGTTAGAAAATTAAAGGGAAGAACATAATCAACATTTCTCAAGTTGAACCAACTGAAGAGAACATTAAATCCTCAAGTTCCATTATTGAAGGATTCTATGGGCAAAAATTTGAATAATGCAAGAAATGTCAAAAGGAAATAGAAGAAATAGATAGAGTCACTGTACCAAAAAGAATTGGTTGACATTCAACCATTCCATAAGGGAGCACATGATCAACAACTAATGGTATTGAAGGAAAATGTTCAAGGTGCAGTAAATGAATTAGTGAAAAGCAAGAGACAAGGAATTGATGGAATATCCATTGAGATATTTCAATAAATGAGTGCAGTGCTGGTGTACTCACTTGTTTATGGCAAGAAATCTGGAAGACAGCTACCTGGCCTACCATCTGGAAAAAATCCATATTTGTGCCCATTCCAAAGAAAGATGATTGAATTGTGTGATAGTTGGAGCTGTGTGTCAACTTGGCTGGACCACAATTCTGTGTGGTTTAAGCAACTGTGATGTCGGTTGTTCCAGTGATAGGATCAGATGTATATGTTTTGAGCAGCCAATCCATTGAAAAGGAGTTTCCCTAGGGGTGTGGCCTGCTTCCAGTATATTTATGGACATCCTGGGAAAAGAGACACTCTTCTGTGGATTAGTATTCTGCCTACAGCTGTCCGTGAGTGAACAATCCACCATTCGGCCTGAAGATCTTGGATTCATCATTTGTTGGAGTCAACAGCCAGTATGCTGCCTACCAACCTTGAGCTCCTCAGCCCCTGCAGCTGCGTAAGTCAGGAAAAGCCTCCAGCTTGACGTTTGATCCAAGAACTTGGCACTTGCCAGATTCTGTAAATATGTGAGCCGTTTTCCTAAGATAAATTTCTCTTTCTCTCTCTATATAAGCTTTACTGGTTTTGTTTCTCTAGACAACCCAGTCTAACACAAATAAAATATACAAATTATTAAGTAATAGGGTTAACATCATTCACTCACCAAAACCAAAGAAACCAAACTCACTGCCATTGAATTGATTCTGACTCATGGAGACCCCCATTGGGTTTCCAAGGCTGTAAATCATTATGGAAACAGACTACCTCATCTTTCTTTCTCAGAGAAGCTTGTGGATTCAAACCACTGACCTTTTGGTTAGCAGCCAAATACTTTAACCACTACATTACCAGAGCTCTTTATACAGTTGTAAGTGTAATAAAATAATTAAGGGAATGATATATATAATATTTAGAATTAACTTTACTCTTAATAGAGGAGGAAAATGGTTAGGGATAAACACACAAAATGCTTCAAAAGCATTGGAACTGTTCTGTTTTCTAAGATGCATGAATATACTCATGTGTGACTTGTGTTAAATCCTTGTACTACTTATCTATTATGTTAGTATTCATGTGTATTATATGTGTATATATTATACATTTTGTATGTATATAAATACTATGTATTATATATGTATATTTCTCACTTATGGACTATTTTGTTATCTGATATTTTACATTTATGAAAACTCTGAAAAAATTCAGGTGGTGCCTCCAGTGGTTCAGGGCTCACACAGGGCTGCAGCAAGGCCTGGGGCATCCTCTATAGGCTAAGTGGCTAAGTCTAATGATAGAACAGAGGTTCCAGTGATAACACATCCTTATGAGGAAAAGCAACTGACTGGCCATGGGACTCCTTTTGTTTGTCTTTGCACAGAGGGTTCAGAGTGTTATCAAGCCATAGCAAGATTGGAAGCAGTCAGGGGAAGACCAGAAGAGGATCCAAAAATGCCAGGGAAGTTGGTAGGGGAAGGTGGGATTAAAGGTGAGAAAAGGGGGCCATGTGGGGCTACAGGGCAGTGGTAGACAGAGGACGAATGGAAACTCCATCCAGTGCAGGTGGCAGGAGGCAGTAGACAAAGGATGAGCAGAGTCTCCACCCAAGGCAGGGGTTGGTAGATGGCGAGTAGCTTGGAACAGCCAATTCTACCACCATCCCCAATCCTCATGAGGTCCACAGTGGTGGGAAGTCATGGTGGGAAAAGAGGGCCTGCCATGCCACACACATCCAGAGACATGCAGGCAATGAGCAATGGGGTAGTGACTGGGGGACATACACTGTGTTGCCAAACATGGCACATGGCCCTTGACTCTCACATAATGCCACTTTTGCATAATGACCTGATCTTTGAAATGTAACCAACCATGTCGATAGGTGACAAATATGTGTATGATATAGATTATAGATTATATTTAAAAAAAAACTCAATTCATTCGAGTCCGTTCTGACTCAGGACTCATAGCAACCCCTCCAGGCAGTATCACTACGGAAGTAGATAGCCCAATCTTCTTTCCCAGCAGTGGCTGCTGGGTTTGAACTGCCAGCCTTCTAGCTAGCAGGTAAATGTTTTAGGCACCATGCCACCAGAGCTGTAATATAAACTGTATATTATATGTGTACACATCTACTCATTTATCATCTATTTTGTTAGCTAACATTTCACATATTGATATATATGTACATTCTACAAGGATTTAAAATATAGTATATATAATTTTTTTCTATATAGTATTCATACATATGTATAATATGTAATATACTTTATACATATTACAGTATATAAATTATATACACACATATAAGACTTATAGATATACTATATGAACACTACAAAAATTTAAAACAATTAGCATCTACATATACTTATGCATCTTAAGAAATAGAACAGTTCTCATGCCTTTGAAGCATTTCATGTATTCATCCTGATCATAAGGAGGCCTGGTTGGGTAAATGGTTAACAACTGCCCAGCTAATGAAAAAGTTGGCAATTTGAACTTCTCTAGCCACTCTGTGGAAGAAAGATCTGGTAATCTGCTCCTGTAAAAATTACAGCCCAATAACCCTCTAGGACAATTTTACTCTCTAACATTGGGCCACTGTGAATTGAAATCAACTCAGTGGCACACAACAACAATCCGTAATCATATTCCTCCCCTAACTCAGCTTGCATAGTGCCTAAGGCACTTGACTGCTAACCAGAATCCTGGCAGTTCAAACCCACCAGCCATTCCTCGGAAGGAAGATGGGGCAATCTACTTCCGTAGTGATACTGCCTCGGAAACCCAAGGAGGGGTCACTATGAGTCGGATCCGACTCGACGGTACATAACAAAAATATTATATACATCATTCTCTTGAATATTCTCACTATGCACATAGAAGTATAGCTTTATTGCACATAGATTTGAAAATCGATGTGGGAATTCAAAAATAGTACATAATATAGAACATTAGTGGATGGCTCGTATAGAGGAAACATTCAATAATTTTATGTCTTCAAGGAAATATAGCCCAGCATTGTCAACAGGTAAGACTTAGGTTCAATAGACTGATGATTACTTTCTAACTAGCTATTCTTGTGAATATCCTATAATCTGAATCTTGAAGTCCTTAATTGTGAAGTGACTATAACATTATTTACACATATAATATATGTAGATATTGATGTTTTGGGAGAAAGACATAGATATCCTGTTTTATAAACAATTTTTAAATTAGAAAAATATATATTTAGCTTAAGCCATTACAGAGTTTTGAAAAACAAAATTAGGAACTATATAATAATTGTAGGTAAGCAAAAGATAAGGAGCTCTGGTAGCATAGTGCCTAAGGCACTTGACTGCTAACCAGAAGGCTGGCGGTTCAAACCCACCAGTCACTCCTCGGAAGGAAGGTTGGGCATTCCTACTTCCATAGTGATACTGCCTTGGAAACCCAAGGAGGGGTCGCTATGAGTCGGGGCCGACTCGATGGCAAATAACAACAACAACAACAAGCAAAAGATACTATATTTCTGAAATGAAGCAATTAAACAGAAAAGAGAAAGAGAAAAAATAATACAAATATTTAAAATGACAGATTGAAGAGGAATGGTGTGACATTCATCATCACAAAGACTGTTGCAAGATATGTCCTGACATACAACACTGTCACTGATAGGATAATGTAAATACACCTATAAGTAAGACAAGTTAATAATTCTATACACCAAACACCAAAGTCAAAGATGAGGATATTAAAGATTTCTACCAACTTCTGCAGTCTGAAATTGACCAACACACAGTACCAAAAAGAATTGGTCAATATTCAGCCATTTCAGGAGGTGATATATGTTCAAGAACCAATGGTATTGAAGGAAGAAGTCAAAGCTGCACTGAAGGAATTGGCAAAGAAAAAAGCTCCAGGAATTGACAAAATCCCATTGAGGTGTTTCAACAAATGCATGCCATGCTGCAGGCACTCACTAGGCTATGACAAGAGATTTGGAAGACAAGTACCTGGCCAACTGACTGAAAGAAATCCATATTTGTACCCATTCCAAAGAAAGGTGATCACACACAATTTTGAAATTATCGAACAATGTCATTAATAGGACATGCAAGTAAAATCTTGTTGTTGTTATCTGCCATCGAGTCGACCCCAACTCCTAGCGACCCCTCCTTGTGTTTCCGAGGCAGTTATCACTACTGAAGTAGGATTGCCCAACCTTCCTTCTGAGGAGTGGCTGGTGGGTTTAAACCGCCAGCCTCCTGGTTAGCAGTCAAGTGCCTTAGCCACTATGCTACCAGAGCTCCTAGTAAAATCTTACTGAAGGTAATTAAAACAATAGTTGCAGCAGTATATTGACAGAGAGCTTCAGAAATGCAAGCTGGATTCAGAAAAGGACATGGAACAAGGGATATCATTGCTGATTTCAGATGGATCTTAGCTGAAAGCAAAGAATACCAGAAAAATATTTACTTGTTTTATTGACTAAGCAAATCTTTCAATTGTGTGGATCATAACAAATTATGGATAACATTGTGAAGAATGGGAATTCCAGACACTTGATTTTACTCTCAAGGAAACTGTACATAGATCAGGAGGTTGTCATTCAAACAGAACAAGGGGATACTGCATGGTTCAAAATCAAGAAGGGAGTGGGTCAAGGTTGTATCCTTTCACCATACTTATTCAACTGGTATGTTGAGCAAATAATCCAAGAAGTTGAATTATATGAAGAAAACCATGGCATCAGGATTGGCAGAAGACTCATTAACAGCTTGCAATACACAGATGACACAATTTTGTTTGCTGAAAGTGAGGATGACTTGAGGCACTTACTGATGAAGATTAGAGACTACATTTTGCAGTATGGATTACACCTCTACATAAGGAAAATAAAAATCCTCACAACTGGTCCAATAAACAGCTTCACAATAAATGGAGAAACGATTGAAGTTGTCAAGGACTTCATATTACTTGGTTCTACTATCTACACCAATGGAAGCAACAGTCAAGACATCAGACGACATATTGCATTGGACAAAGCTGCTGCTAAAGACTTCTTTCAAGTGATGAAGATCAAAGATGTCTCTTTGAAGACTAAGGTGCACCTAACCCAAGCCAGATATTTTCAATAGCCTCATATGCATGTGAGAGCTGGATGATGAATAAGGAAGAAGAAGAGTCGATGCTTTTGAGTTGTGATGTTGGAGGAGAATGTTAAGAGAACTGTGATCTGCTAAAAGGACTAACAAATCTATCCTGGAAGAAGTGCAGCCAGAATGCTCCTTGGAAGCCAGAACAGTCAGACTTCGTCTCACCTACTTTGGTCATGTTGTCAGAGGAAACTATTCCCTGGAGAAGGATATCATGCTTGTTAAAGTGGAGGGTCAATACGGAAGGGAATGGCCCTCAATGAGATGGATAGACACAGTGGCTAAAAGGATGGACTCAGGTATAGCAAGGATCGTGAGGTAGGCAGAGGAAGGGGCAGTGTTTCATTCTGCTGTGCATAGGGTCACTATGAGTCAGAGATGACAGCACCTAACAACAACAGTTTAACACATAGACGTGAAAGGTTTCAATGCTTTATTAGATATGGAGAATGAGAAAAAAAGGTAATGTTTATTATGATATCACAAGGCACAAGTTTGAGGAAAAAAAACAAATGCTATCATTGCTTTTTACTGGAGCAGTGGTGCTCAAATTTAGAGTGACCGTCAGGTTCACAGGAAGGGCTTGTTAAAATGCAGATGCTGGGCTCATCCCTAGAGATACTGACGCCTTTCTATTGTAGAGTGTGGCCAAAATTTCACATTTTTAACAAGTTTTCTGTTGAGGCTGATGCTGCTGGTGCAGAGACCCCATTTTCAAAATCACTGTAATAGCACATGCATCTATAAAGTGAAGAACGGATTTGAGGATTTGCTACATAGTGTAGAACTTTATCTGGAAAACTCACGTATTTCTTTCTATTATCCACCCAGTAATCTCTACTCAGATCAAAAGAACCTCCCCTGAGAAGCAGGTCAAGAGAACCTGCCAGTCTTATTTATATGCCTTCTATCTTCTCTTTGAATATCTCCTGTGCTCTTGAAAAAAAAAAAAAATCTCTTTCTCTGTCTTTGATGATATAATACTCCCCTAATTTACTTCTTGCCAAAGCCTTTAAATTTCTTTTGACTCCAGTCCCATGAATCCTTCCTTCTTTCTTAGAGCCTCTCTCTTTTTTTACTCTATAAAGGTTTCTAGGAGCTCTAATCCATTCCCATGGCTGCAATTAGATTTATATACAAATGAATTAAAAATTTGTAATTCTACACACATTTCCCTCCTGAATTTTAGACTGGTGAAACAAACTGCTTCCCAAACATCACTATTTAGAGGCCCACACACACTTTAAGTTGAACATGTTTAAAATGGATTTCCCAAGCTCCTTTCCCTCCCCACAATTTACCCACCATTTGATGCTCTCAGGTCCTACATTTTTTCTCTTAGTAAAAGTCATAACAGCTATTCCCATCAGCTCTATGGACATCGTTTTTGACTGCCACTCTTCCTCACTTTATAACCACTGTAGTTCACTGAAGGAGCCCTGGTGGCACAGTGGTTAACCCAAAGTTAGGTGGTTTGAACCCACCAGCCGCTTTATGGGTGAAAGATGTGGCAGCCTGCTTCCCTTAAGATTATAGCCCTGGAACCCTATGGGGCAGTTCTACTCTGTCCTATCATGTTACTGTGAATTGGAATCAACTCTTCAGCAATGGGTGTTGGGTACTTCACTTGGATTAGTTTACTCTTTAAAGAGATTTTAAATCTATCTATTTTGCTGCATCCTCACTGCAAGATATCTCTTTCAAAGGACCTTTCCACTACCCTATTATTCTGTCCCCTTTCAATCGGTTCTCCACTATGCAGGCAGAAAGACCTTATACTCATATCTCTCACCTGCCTCACCTTTCTGTATTAAATATTAATCCTGCCTTCAAGTAAAAGAAAACAAGTAGAACTAAATTTTTAAAAATATGCTATTTTCTGAAGGTATCATGGGGCACAAGGCAACCTAACTTTAGAAATAATCTGCTATTCAGAGATTGCACCTGGTTCAGAGTCCTGGTATCTTGCCTCTTCTCCTCCATATGATTTATTCACTTACTGAATACCAAATAGAACACACTCATCACCAATTCCTGGGGTTTCAATCTCATGAGAAATTTTGAGAGGTCTCATATATAATTTCATATTTCTGAATGAGGATGACTGGGACCCTTCCTAATGTATGGATCTAAATGTAGTTCCGTCTATTACTCCCTTCTACAGAATGTTGTTTTTGTCTTCACAGAATTCATTATAATATTTAATGTTAGTCTAAAATTTAAATGACTTTAAAATAAAACAGATTTTAATATAAAACATAAATGTTAAATAAAATAACCTTAATAAAAACCCACCAGCCACTCCTCGGAAGGAAGGTTGGGCAATCCTACTTCCGTAGTGATACTGCCTCGGAAACCCAAGGAGGGGTCGCTATGAGTCAGGGCCGACTCCACAGCACATAACAACAACAACAACAAAATAAAATACATACTTCAATAAAGACATGTATTTTAAATATTTTATTCGTATGTACCTTCGTTTCTAGGTAGGGCTCTGGATGATGCAAACAGTTGAGCACTTGTCTACTAGCCAAAAGATTGGCAGTTTGAACACACTTCCAGAAGATAGTCCTAGAAATCTGCTTCTGAGAGTCACAGCCTGGAAAGCGCTATGAAGTAGCTGTACTGTGCATGCATAGGGTTACTATAAATTGGAACTGGCTTGGTCACAATTAACAACCACCTTCATTTCTAGACTATGAATTTCCTGGGATTAAAATATCATGATTTTGGGGAGTTCACCAAAAATCACAAAAGAGTAAGGAATAAATACATACCTAACACATCAAACTTAAACTGAAAAATAATAAATATAATTTTTTTAAATAAAAAAGAGAATAAGAATACTGTTTCCACAAAGGAACAATAAAACTGACAGCAGAATTATGAACAGAAAATATAGAAGATAATAGAGTAAGATATACAAAATACTGAGAAATAGAATTGTCAGCCAAGAAATGTAATCTCAGCTAAAATATCACTCTCTAAGGAGATAAGACTATAGACATTTTTCAAGCAAACAAAAATTTATCATCATTAAAGACATCTCGAAAAATGTACATCAGAAAGAAAGAAAATGATCAATGTAGGAGGGTGTGAGATACTAGACGGATTTTTTTTTTTTTTTTTTTCCAAATGGAAAACTTGTGTTTTTGTATAAGCAATCATGGTTGTTAAGTCAGCTCCAACTCATGATCATACACACAACAGAACAAAATGTTGCTCAGCCCCGTGCCATCTTTACGATGCATTGTTGCAGCTGTCTGCTTAAGGGTTTGCCTCACCCTGGCTACTGCTCTACTTTACTAAACATGAAGTGCTTCCCTAGCAACTGGTCCTTCCTGATATCACGTACAAGGTAAGCAAGCAAAAATCTCACAACCCTCACAGTGGGAGCATTCTGGTGTATTTCTTCTAAGGCTGAGAGTTTGGTCTTCTGACATCCTACAGTACATTATATAGTTTGCTGACACCACCATTTTAATGCATCAATTATTCTTCTGTCTTTCTTTGTCATTGCCCAGTTTTGGCATGCACATGAGGTGGTTGAGAAGATCATGGCTTGGATCAGGTGTTCTTTAGCCATATGAGCAATACTCACTGTATATATAATACATTAGAATAATGTTTGAATTGTGGAATAATTATTTTAGTGAAAAACAATCTCAGACACACTAAAGTTGGCATCCAGGTAATAATAGTTCTAATGTCTTTGCTTTGAGAGAATGGAATTACAATGTCAAGCTATTTATTTAGACATTTTTTATCCTACTCTAGACATCTAGACATTTTTATGTTAAATATGCACACAATAATTTTGAGGATAACCATTAAATTAATAGAATTCAGTTGTAAAGCAAGTATAAATAGTGTAATAAAAAAGCCTAAAGGAAAACAACAACAGAACACAAAAACAACTGAAAGAAACCAATAGAAAGTATTGGGAGCTAGGACAAGCACGGAGAAAAAAATGTAAGAGACATCAATGTATAATATAAAAATAGAATTGACCAAATCCATATACATTAACTAAAGAAATGTGAAACCATATGCTCCTAATAAAGTTTTATCAAAATAGATAAAACTAAGAAGTAAGTGGATAGATCAAAATCATAATGGGTTTTAACAGCATCATCTATTTCAGTTAGTAAAACATTAAACAGATGAGTATCAATATATCTAATGTATAATATATCCTCAGAGTTCTACCCCTCCACATAGGCATAGACAAACACAGAGGAAAATATATATTTTTTTGATATCATTGCACTTTCAAGAAAAATGCTCATGTTCTGTCATAAAGCAAAGCAAAACAAATTTTAAATAATTGGTAAGATATATATGGGAGCTCTGGTAGCATAGTGGCTAAAGCACTTGACTGCTAACCAGAAGGCTGGCGGTTCAAACCCACCAGCCACTCCTCGGAAGGAAGGTTGGGCAATCCTACTTCCGTAGTGATACTGCCTCGGAAACCCAAGGAGGGGTCGCTATGAGTCGGGGTCGACTCGACGGCACATAACAACAACAACAACAACAACAAGATATATATGATATTTATTGACCAAAATACTGTTAAACAGAATAAACTGAAAACTGTTAAATTGAGTTCATGAATTTTAAATGTTAATTCAATACATATCTAAATGATTTATAGATCATACCATAATGGAAATAAAAATATAACTGATTGATAAGAAATGATATTTCATAATATATACTATGCATTTATAGATATATTTAGAGATAACTATATAGCTTTAATGTCTATATTAGAAATAAAGTTTAAGAATGCATGTACTACTGTCCCATTTAAAATGTTCACAAAATAAAAAAAAAAAAGAAAGTGTAACAGAATATGGCAGAAATTAGTGAAATGAAATCATGTGTTAAAGAAAATGAAAAAAATCAAAATTTGGTTCCCTAGGAATAACAGTAACATTGAGAACTATTTCATCAATTTAAAAGATAAAAAAGAAAACTATTGAATTTGGGGGGGAAAAAAAAAAGCTTAAAGTATAGCTTTACCCAAGAAAAATGGAAGATAATAGTTTAATAAGGGAGCTCTGATGCCATAGTGCCTACAGAATTTGACTCCTAACCAGAAGGCTGGAGGTTCAAACCCACCACTCCTCAGAAGGACGATTGTGCAATCTACTTCCATAGAGACACCACTTTGGAAACCAAAGGAGGGGTCACCATGAGTCAGAATTGACTCAATGGCATTGAGTGAGAGTAATAGTTTAGTCACAATATAAAAAGTAGGTGAATGGGAAGTTTTGATAAAATGTACACAAACAAAAATTATTCAAGAAAAAGTAGAATATCTTAATTGTCCTATGACTTTGAAATAAATTGAATCTCTATTTTAAAATCTGTCCACAGAGACAAAAAAAAAAAAAAAAAGGTCTAGATCATTTTAAAAGCAAATTCTATCAAATTTTAAAGAAGCAAGTATTTTCAATCTTACATAAAGTAAATACTCTACCACTTAAATCCTGTTACTAACATAACCTTGGCATCTAAATCAGAGAAGGACACTCATAAATATAGATGAAAATCCTTAGCTAAATAGTCATGAACTGAATAACATCACCATATATATAAAATATTGTGTGTCATGATCAATCGGTTTGTTTCAAATTAGCGGGGTTAGTCCAACACTGAAAAATTCACAGCAATGATATTAAAAGAGGAATTTTTTAATAGAGTTAAAAGGCAAGTGCTACAGCAGGAAAATATATCATAAAATTTAACTGACCAAGGATTTGCATGTGATTTTATAGATAAAAAGATAACATAATGGGAAACATAAATCTCAAGTGCATTGCACTACCTCAAAATGAAAAACAAATGTCCTATGAATATATGCAAAGCTTTCTTAACATACTTGCATTTAAAACAAAACCCAAGCCGACTGCCATTGTGCTGATCCTAACTCAAGGTGAGTGACCCCATGTGATACAGCACAGAATTGAGATCCAAAGGGATCTGTGACACTTTGAATTGCTAAACTTTCAATTAGCAGCCAAGTGCAAACAATTTGCAACAATGTGTGACCATTATTAGTATTTAGGGAATTCAGTAGGTAATGAGATACCATTTCATATCAGTAACAGTGACAAATATTAAATATACATATTCTTTAGGGAAACATTGAGACTATGTCTGAGTTATTCCAAAATAAAGAGAATTATTGTAAAATTTAGTGTCCAGAACAATGCCACTACATAGAAGGAGCTCTGGTAGTGCAGTGATTAAGGCATTGGGCTGCTAACCAAAAAGTCAGCACTTCTAATCCACCAGCCACTCCCTGGGAGAAAGATGAAGCAGTCTGCTCTGTAAAGATTTACAGCTTTGGAATCCCTATGAGGGTTACTCTGAGTCAGAATTGATTCAGTAGCAGTGGGTTATTAAATAATGTGCTAGTGAGGATATGGAATGACGTTAAGACAAGTCAACTTGGAGTATAAATAGGTACAATATCAGTTTTGAAAAAAATATTATCTAATAAAGTTTAACTTATTTATTCTATAATAAACCTACCATTTCAAAATATGTGTATTTGTGCATGAATATACCTTGAAGCTGTCAGTATATACCTTGAATTTTATATTTATATATGTATAGTTTGAGTATATAAAATATACCCCCAAGTCAATCCTGGCAGCCAGTATGTCAATCCATCTCATTGAGGTTCCCCGCTTTCATTGATCCTCTGTTTTACCCACTGAAAAGCTCACTGCCATTGAGTCAATTTTGACTCATAGCAACTCATATTTAATGCATTGTAGGAGGTAGAACTGCCCCATGTTTTCCAAGGCTATGAATGTTTATGCAAGCAGACTGCTTCCTCATTTTTCTGTGAGTTGCTGGTGAGTTTGACCCACTGACCATCTAGCTAGCAATCAAATGTTTTGCCCATTATACCACCAGAGCTCCACCCTCTACTTTACCAAACATGATATCCTTCTTCAGGGACTGGTCCCTTCTGACAACCTGATGAAAGTAGGTGAGATGAAGTCTGGCCATTCTTGCTTCTAAGGAGCATCCCCACTGTACTTCTTCCAGCACAGATTTGTTTGTTCTTCTGGCTGTCCGTAGCACTATTCTTCACCAACACCAGAATTCAAATGCATTAATTCTTCTTTGGTCTTCTTTATTCATTGTCCAGCTTCACATGCACATGGACTGCCAGAAGAATGAACAAATCTGTCCTGGGAGAAGGACAACTGGGATGCTCCTTAGACGTGAGAATGGTCACATTGTGTCTCTCATACTTTGGTATCATGATTAGTAAAGAACAGGGTCAGCAAAAAGGGGAACAACCTCAACGAGAGAGATTGAGAGATTGATGCAGTGGTTGCCGGGATGGGCTCCAGTGCGACAATGATGGTTAGGATGGCCCAGGAAAAGGCAGCGTTGTGCTCTATTGTACAAAGGGCTGCTATGAGTTAGTTGAACTTGCAACAATAATATGTTGAATATATCGTATAAAGTGTGTTTTAGTTTACATAGATGATATAAAGTATGTATGGTTCTAAATAGAGAACATATTGATATATAGATATCAATATAGAATATATTAATAATTTGTGATATATGTATATAATCTTGTATTGAATAATAAACACTAGGTGCTCATTCATTATACTAATAGAGAGCTCTCACCAAAAATTAAGACAAGGAAGAATAGGCTCAGAATGATATCATCATTATAATACAGGTTTTCCCCTGTATCCAAAATAAATGTTCCTGTGAAACCTTTGTTGTTGTTGTTGTTATGTGCCGTCGAGTTGGCCCCGACTCATAGCGACCCCTCCTTGGGTTTCCGAGGCAGTATCACTACGGAAGTAGGATGGCCCAACCTTCCTTCCGAGGAGAGGCTGGTGAAACCTTTAGGAACCCAGAAAGCAAAATCAAAGAAGCAATCACCATCAATTTATGTTGGAAAATATCTTGAGCATCCCCAGACCCCCCAAAATAACCTGCCAGATAGTAACAAATAACACAGAAAACCTAAAATAACACTGACATAAGGTTTTCACAGACACGATTCACAGCTGTGGTGGCTTGATGCTGAGCTGCTGAGTTTAGTTCCCAGGGAAGGAGCTTGGTGAAGGGACCCTTGCTGCTCTGGGTGTGCGCTGCTGCATGACCTCTTTAATGACTTTGCTGCAAAACAAACAAAAAAAACATTGAAGACTAGTTTCACTTTTCACCTTTTCTCATAAAAGCAAAAATCCTCTTTGGATTTCTTCTATTAGTGAAAACAGGTACTAATGTAGGTCCTTTTAAAAGTGAAGTGGTTTAAAAAATAAAAATTAAAAAAAAACTGGGGATGCCTGCAGTATTTAAACATTTGAAAATGAAAAATATATAGGAATATGTTTAAGGTTAGGCAGTTTATATTAAAAAACATAGGAGGAAATACTTCTAGTTATTGTTTATAAAGAGGAGGAAGGTTCAGGTGGTGCTATCTAAAGGTACACAGATTATATTGTTTACAGTTAAGGTTGTCAGAATTAGCAATAATGGAAATATAAAGAGCTCTGGTAACAGTGGCTTAGGCACTTGACTGCTAACCAGAAGGCTTGGCGGTTCAACCCCCCCAGCCACTCCTCAGAAGGAAGGTTGGGCAATCTACTTCCGTAGTGATACTGCCTCAGAAAACCAAGGAGGGGTCGCTATGAGTCGGTGCCAACTTAATGGCACATAACAACAACAACAACATGTATTTGGTATAAGTATGTCCCATGCAATAGTTAGGATACACCTATACTAAAAATTTATTCAGTCATTATCTGAAAATCAAATTCAACCGAGCATCCTGTATTTTATCTGACTTTCCTATTCACAAGAAATATTAAATAAAACCTGTTAGTTATGTTGATTTGTTAGTATATTGATCTTTCATCAGACAACCTCATAAACTATGCTATTTATTCAAATAATTCCTATGATGATTCACTTGCTTCAGTTCTGTTTTCTCAATAGATTTATATCATGACTATTTGTCCATTCCTTTGCAGATTTTATGCTTCTCATTTTCTTCTTCTTTATTGCATTGATTATTTCTACAAATACAAAGTGAATATTGTTTTGGATCATATTATTTTGGTGTTCACTTCAGTAGAAATGATTAATGTTTCACCAGTAAGAGTAAGGTTTATTTTATGCATGTAGTAGTAGTAGTTGTGTGCCGTCGAGTCGGCCCTGACTCATAGCGACCCCTCCTTGGGTTTCCGAGGCAGTATCACTACGGAAGTAGGATTGCCCAACCTTCCTTCCGAGGAGTGGCTGGTGGGTTTGAACTGCCAGCCATCTGGTTAGCAGGCAAGTGTCTTAGCCACTATGCTACCAGAGCTCCTATTTTATGCATAGTGATTAAAATAATATAAACTAGAGATGAGCTGCATAGGTTTAAATCCCAGATTATGTACTCTCAATATTTTAATGACATGGACATAGACGTAGGAAGCATTTTGGCAACATCCTGAAGATTTTAGTTGGCTTACCATTGGAAGGTAGTGGTTTGAATCTTAGTTGACTTTAAAAGAGGAAACAAAGAATAAGGCAATGTGATTTTGAATAAGTAAATTCAAATAAGTGACTTAAAAAATATGTGGAGTTCAATTGATCTGTTTTTTTTTTTTTCGTTCCCCGCTGACCCTGTGACCACTATAAATAAATCATTCTTATGAGATCCCTAATTTATATTTTACTTCTGTGCCTGTATATGTAGTGCTTTGATGGCACAGTGTCTAAGGCATTTGACTACTAACCAGAAGGCTGGTCGTTCAAACCCACCAGCCACTTCACGGACGTAAGATGAGACAGAAGATGAGGCCATCTAATTCTGTAAAGATTTACTGCCTTGGAAACCCAGTGGGGTTGCTATGAGTTGGAATTGAGTCAATAGCAGTGGGTTTGGTTTTGGTTTTTACCCATGTGTATGTTCAGGTTGCCTTTCAACTTGGCTGGACAATGATTCTCAACGGTTTGACCGTTACTTTGTAGTTTGGCAGTTATGTAATGATGTAGTCATCCCCTATTTTGTAGTCTGATGTATTGTAATCACCTCCATGAGGAGACCTGCTATGAAAAGCCAATGAGTTGAAAGGGAGTTTCCTTGGAGGTACGGCCTACATCAAATATATATGCAAATTCTGGCAAAGCTGTCGGCTTTTTGCTCACTCTGAATCCTGTGTCTGGTTCATTCGCATTTTACCTCCAGTTCTTGTGGCTTGATCCAGCAGCCTGCCATTTTATCTGCTGATCTTGGATTCATCAGCCTGAGTCAGGTGAAGCCTCCAGCCTGAAGACTAGCCTAAGATTTGTGACTTGCCAGCTTCTACAACCACATGAGTTATTTCCTTGAGATACATCTTCTCCATATATAGAAATATAAGTTTCACTGGTTTTGTTTCTGTAGAGAACCTAGTCTAAGACAGCATGGATAGCAGGAGCCCTAGTGGCACCACAGTTCATTGCTCACCTGTTAATCGAAAGGCTGGTGGTTCAAAAACAACCAGATATTCAGCAGAAAACCTGGTAATCTGCTCCCTTAAAGATTATAGCCAAGAAAACCCTACGGAGTAGTTCTATTTTATCATGTGGGGTCAATGTGAGCCAGAATTTGTCAACAGCACACGACTATAACATTAACTCATATATATAATTCATGTTATAAAAACTGACACATAGATTGAAATATGGGGTATTATTTTCTTTGATAGCTTGCCACTTGAATGAGGATTGCTTTGATCCCAAGAACCAAGGATTATAACAAAACTACTGCCCTGTTTCTTTTTGCCACTAAAAGAATAATATGCAACAGCATTGGTACAGATGAGGATGCACGTATTTATATATTTTTCATTACTCCTTTAATATGCTTGTTGTTGTTGTCAGGTGTCATCAAGTCAGCTCCGACTCATAGCGACCCTATGCACAACAGAACAAAACACTGCCTGTGTTTTGCCTGTCCTGTGCCTGCCTGACAGTTCTTGCTATACCTGAGCCCATCGTTGCAGCCACTGTGTGGATCCATCCTGTTGAGGATTCCCCTTTTTCTCTGACCCTCCACTTTGCCAAGCATGATATCCTTCTCCAGGGAATGATCTCTTCTGAAAACATGAACAAAGTATGTGAGACAAAGTCTGGCCACTCTCGCTTCCAAGGTACATTCAGGCTGCACTTCTTCTCTGGAAGAATTTGTTCTTTTGTCAGTTCATGGTGCTTTCAGTATTCTTCGCCAACACCACAAAAAGGCATCAACTCTTCTTCGGTCTTCCTTAACCATTGTCCAGCTCTCACATGCGTTTGAGGCAACTGAAAATTTTAATTTACTTTATTTGAGTTTTGTTTGCATTAAGGTCCATGAATGAACTTGGATTGGGATTTAATTCTCATTTTTGATTCTTGCTTGGATTTGGTATCAGGGATTTGGGAGAATGTAAAATTCATTTTATATTAAATTCCCAGAATATATTGTGCTATGCAAGAATGCAAAAGTTCGAAATTTCCTTTTCTTTGGAAGATGAGGAGGTAGATTCATGATAGGTGCTTATCCAATATTGCAGTGACCTTAGCTATGCAATATCATTGGTCATTTCAGTTATTTAAATTGTAACAAATATAAACAAAATACACATTCACATACACACTCTCCCATACCTTAATTCTTTTCAATTATTTTCTGTAATTCTCATTTTAAATTCAGCATTCTGCTACATGGGGCTATATTAGTAATTCAGAAGCTCAGTGAAAATAAATTCTGTAACCACCTGGAGAATAAACATATTTGAAGTTAGCTGTTACTTCTTAGTATTATGCTCTCTCTGTGCTATCCAAATGTCAGTGGAGGGCTTAAGAGGGGAAACTGGGCTTGTCTGTTCATTCTCTCTACTGAAATACAAAGGCGGAAAATGACTTTATGGACAATACTGAGAACTAAATTTACAGAAAAACAAATAAAATATCTTTAAAATATGTTATGGAAACTGAAGAGATTTTTTTCTTTTCTTCTTTCTCCTATTTTCTCTCCTAAACCCCTTCCGCCAAATTCTAAAGGCCTCATTTAGAAAGTTGAAAGAGAATATCCCTGGGGGAATGTAGACTTTAAAAAATTTCTAAATAAAGGAATAAATTTTTTGAACTGAAAACAAAGAAAGCTTAAATTCTTTCTCTTAAGTACATTAGCCTATTAAAGGTCCTTGTTGGAGGGTGGGGGAGGAGGAGGATTTGCAAGCTGCAAAACAACATTGTGCCCTAAGGATCAATAGCTTTATTCCATGGATAGAATGTTTCAAACTAAGGGGTTTCCTTGGCTAAGGGTATTCTCAATAGATAGTCAAGAGTGTAGTTCCATGTTGAGTGACAGACCCTGGGAGAAACTTATAGAAGAAAAACACTCTAAGAAGGCATAAACATATGGGAATATTAAATGAGGGATCATCTAAATTTTTTTCATTCTTTACTTGACAGAAAATCTGCAATCCATTTTTACAAATACAACATTTACATCTTTTTGTTCATTTTAATTTTTATTGTTACATATTATTTATTTGTGTCCTTGCATTTGACTCTTATTTTCCATCTACATCTTGACTCACTTTCACTTATTAAGGCAATTTTCACTTTTGCTTTATGTTCTAAAATATTTTTCTAAAGCTTACTGTCATCTCCCTACTCCCTTTCTTATATCTTGCCATCTAAGTTTTATGTGCTCATTTTCTACACCTTAGGTACATGTTTGGGAGATTTTAATTGGCTGATTTAAATTTCATGGCAAGGCTAGATTTTCTAAAGCATCAAGTTTTACATGTGGGTTTAAATTAGGCATGATCATGAATATAGGATATATTTTAAGTAAGAACCATTCTTTTTTTAATGATTAGCTTAAAATCACATTTGCTTTTAATTAAAACACTTCAAGAGTTATTGGAGAAAATAAAAATGCTGTGGAACATTTGTCAAACAATACATTATTTACACAAAACTACAAATTGTGTTGTTCCAGTTACTGTAGCTACAAAATAATTTTAAAGAATTAATAGCTTTATTTTTCTTCTGGATTCCTTCAGAGGAAAAAGAAATATTAACAATTTCCTTAATATTTATTTTTCTTTTCTATATTACTAATAAAAGAGCACATAAAGAATTATATTTAAGAATTATCAAGTCTTAGAGCAAGCATGTTTGAAACACAATAGCCATTTTAGTGTCTTTATGTCTTAAAACAATGATACCAGTGGGTGTCTTATAATACATATGAATTTGTTTGAGATAACGGCCTTAGGGGGTGCCTTTAACTATAAGGTAGAATGCAGTGATTTCTCAGTCATCATTCATTTCTTGAATCTCTGCGCTTTCATGTAATAAACACACACACACACACAAAAACCAACTCACTGTGGTAGAGTTGGGTCTGACTCATAGCAATCCTTCCTTGGGTTTCCAAGACAGTATCACTGGTGGAAGTACATTGCCCAATCTTCCTTCCCAGGAGTGGCTGGTGAGTTTGAACTGACAGCCTTCTGGTTAGCAGTCAAGTGCCTTAGGCACTATGCTACCAGAGATCCTGTAATAAACACAGTTGGAATATATATATGTGTGTGTGTGTGTGTGTGTAGTGTGTATGTGTGTGTGTGTGTGTGTGTTTGAAAAATCAATGCTAAAAAAGGCCACTTATAAAATGAATCTACTTGGTAAAATGTATTTTAAAATACTCACTTTTCTGATAAGCACACAAAAATGCAACTATTAACTAGCTTCATAGATTGTAGGAAATGATGTTTATTGAGGGACTGAAATAAAATAAGTCCCATTTCTACAAATAAGCCTTATACACAGTCTCTCTAAGCACAACTTATTAACCAATCTTATCTTATGGAGATGAATACAGGGGCAGGTAATTCCAAGGACAGATGTCTGTCGTCTGGTACCATAGTGTTCAGGCTATTAGCATCTGGAGAGATCCTGGATGAAAAGCAAGGAACACCAGGCACCTCAGTGAAGCTGCACAGGTGAAGAGGTGAGAGTGATTGCGGAAGACAGGCTTGGTGATACTTACCTCTGAATAGGCTCTGAGTCATGGAGTACTTGCATTATTCCCCCTGCCTCCAAAGGCACATGTCAATCAAATTGTCACTTTACCAACAAGATAAAACAAAACAAAAGAACTTTCAGATTTCCCACTTGTCTCCAATAATTGTCTCCAATGATTCTCATACGTCAGTGGCATGTCTGCAACTATGCTTCTGTTACAGAGATAGAGAAACAGGTTCAAACAGCCCAATTGGTTAGAAGGCAAACAGGAATCAAGGTTCGGACTCACAGCCCAGTGCTCTTTACTCTCTGTTCTCTCTCTTTTTTCAGGCTGCAAAATCACCCCACTAGATTTCAGAACTGGTCATGGAACAAAACAATAGCTTGGTCGTAGGTGAATACGAAGCAGTGAAAAAATCAACCTGATAGTGACTGTTGTGTCTGCAACATGTTTCAAAAAGTACCTAAGTTTTGAGCTGATGTAAAATGAGTATACAAAGAATATTCATTGAGAAAAACATAGAGGACTATTTTCATCTGTTTCTTCCTATGAAGTTCATATTGTTCCCATTCTTAACATCCAGAGTAATATTATTCAAAGTAGAAATTGGTAAATGAAATTTTAAATGCATAAGACCAAATTCAACCTTTATATATAATATTTATAATAAAATTGTCTATAGAACTCACAGCACTAAGTTCATACAATTCTTCACTTCATTTTAAATAGTTGATGATACTCTAAACAGAAATTAAGAGAAAAACAGCCTTGTTTATGCATACAGTATATGAAAATTATTGTTGATAGTAATTTTTTTCATTTCTAATCACAAACCAATTACAGTTCACCATTGAGAGAAATGTTTTTTCAACATGAATCTATCTTAACTCCTGTAAATCTTTAAACATTTTGATAAATAATTCTGTTATTCCTAATACTAATCAATCATGAACATCTTATATCCACTAGTAACATCACAATTCTTTCTATATATAGGTATAGCCATAGACACAGATTTCTAGTAAATCTTTAGGAAAGACATTCTCTAAAAGTAATAAATAGGAACTAATTAAGCACAAATAATATTTAACTAAATTTTATTTCTCCTAAAATTAAATACCCCAATGATTATGCCCTAGCATTATATTTCAAAAATTCTTAAACAGGCCAATCCATATTTAAGTATTCATTAAGTTTCCTGATTTCAAATTTCTGTCATACATTTCCTCAGCCTTCATCTTCTCACAGTGAAGCCTAGTATATTCATAATTTCTCAGTGTTGACAAATTTAAGATTTAAAATACGTCATATCTATATAGAAAACAAATATAAAATACTTCCATAATGTTTTCCACTTTTTCCTAAAACATGGTATCCTATCTGAGAAGGCTTGATGAAAACTAGATATTGCTTAAGCAATACCTTTTCACAGAATGTTAAATGAAGGAAATTGGGTATGTGTTATTTTCATCTAAATATTAACTTTTGTACCATGCTATTCAACTGATGCTGTATAGCCCCTCTACCATTATACAATGATCTTATAATTCAAATATGCGCTATCCCTATACGGGCTAGTACTCTAATAATCTTAACACACTGTTGACTTCCTAAAATATGCATTCTGAAATGTTTCAATTCTATTGTATATTTAGCTTCTTTTCATGTCAAAACATCTATGATTTAGAGGCACAAAGATGACTGACTAATTTTCCGTTTGTTTGGGGACAGTCCACTATTTATAAAGCAAACACACAAATCACTTCAAACAGAGAGCACACTCAAAGCCAAGTGGTGTACTTCTTCAACCGATACCCATGACCTTTCAAGATGAAAGGATAATAGTCATCTCCCGGAGAAGAGAGACACGAGTTCTATGCGCTATTTACAGGGTTTAGAGGTCACTTGGTTATGCAGAAAACAGGATACAATAGAAACTGCAGAAAACACCAGAGCGAGGAGTCATGGCTAGATATTTTTCTAAGCTTCCTATTCACTACCAGTTTTCATCTTTTAATAAGTCCCTCTGTTCCACAAACTAAGGACGCGTTCTGTCTATTGTGTGACTAGAGCCCCTCTTATGTTCAGCTGTCTATTTGTGCCCTCTTTAGAGTGCAAGTAATTGGCCTAAATCAAGAGCCAAATGGCATGTCTAACTCATTCAGCGTTCTGGTGATCATATGACAGAGCTCAGCGAATATGAGGGAGGTCTCAAACAACAAAGCAGGATATTATTTTCAGTGAAGTCTTGTGGCTATGTGCACCTCTGTTTGCAAGAACAATTAGTCTTTGTTTCTCCCATGACCCTAAGAGTCAGTTTGACTGTCCCATTGAAAAAGGAGTTCCCACAGGCTTTCCAAAGCATCCTAGATTGTATAGAGACCACTCTGTATTTAATCATCCAAAACATATGTTTCAAAAAAAATGAGAGCTTCCTCTGTTCCAAGAGCCCAAATTTGTTATATTTCCACATGATATATAATGACAAAATCCTGATTTAAATGATCTGAGGTAACTAAAATTAATTAACTGCAAGTTTCCTTTTATCAACAATGCATATCTAGGAACTATGAATTAGATTCCCAGCTCAGCATTTTATTTGCTCTTTCACTTGCCCATCATTTTTGTCTGTTGTTGCATTGCTGTGTGCATCAAACTGATTGCAAATCACATGAGTCATTCTTGTCAACTATTAGTTGATCTACCCATATTTTGAAAATAAATCTGAATTTTTTCCAAAGATTTTTTTCAAAGTATAATATTTTTTCAGAGTTGGTGAAACCATATTATAAGAAATTACAGTATGAAAATGTAGAATTCAAGTGGCTTATGGTATATATAGGGAGCTCTGGTAGCATAGTGGCTAAGGCACTTGACTGCTAACCAGAAGGCTGGCGGTTCAAACCCACCAGCCACTCCTCGGAAGGAAGGTTGGGCAATCCTACTTCCGTAGTGATACTGCCTCGGAAACCCAAGGAGGGGTCGCTATGAGTCAGGGCTGACTCCGACGGCACATAACAACAACAACAACATGGTATATATAAACAGAATGCTTCTATACATATGTAAAATATCAGATGCCTTACTTAATGAATATCAGGGTGAGTAGGAACCTTCAATTATAAGTACTCACTTATTTTACAGATGAGGTTTGACAACTTAGTCAAGGTCACGATTAAAATAACTAGAATCAAATCTGTCTGATACTTAGTTAAATAATCTTTCCCCCTCTTGAACTCCAGGGTACATGTTGCCAACTCATAGTTGTTTTGATTCTTAGGTGCCATCAAGTCATTTACAACTCAAAGACCCCTATATACAATGAGGCAAAACAGTGCCTGATCCTGTGCTATTTGCATAATTGCTGCCATGCTTGTACCCATTCTCACAGCTACTGTGTCAACCCACCTCTTTCAAGATCTTTCCCTTTCTTGTTGAACCTCCATATTACCCAGCATGATAGCCTTCTTAAGGAATCCATCCTTTCTGAAAACATTACCAAAGTACTAGAAATGAAGTCTGGCCATTCTCTCTTCTAGGAAACAGTCTGGCTGAATTTCTTCTAAGACAGATTTGCATATCCTTCCAACAGTCCATGGTACATTAGATATTCTTGGCCAACCCCACAATTCAAATACATCAACTTTTCTGTAGTCTTCCTTATTCACTGTCCAGCTTCGCTTGCATATGAGGTTATTGAAAATGCCATTGCTTGGATCAGGCTCACCTTATTCTTTAAGTTTAAGCAGTTTAAAGAGTTTTTTGCAGCACATTTGCCCATAGAACCTTTAAATATTGCAATTTGAGGCTTGAATTTTTTCTTCCGTTCTTTCAATTTGAGAAATGCCAAGCATCTTCTTTCCTTTTGATTTCTAAGTCTATGTCTTTGCAGAATTAATTATAATACTCTGTCCTTTGAAATCTGTTCAGATCTTTTATTTCACCACGTCTTCCATTTGGTTTAGCTGCTGTCCACTCAGAAACAAGTTTCAGTCTCTTCTGACATCCATTTTGGTCTTCTTTTCCTTTCCTGCCTTTTTAATGACCTTTTGCTTTCTTTATCTATGATATCCTTTATGTCATCCATCAATTCATCTGGTCTTTGGTTATTGGTGTTCAATGTGTGAAAGCTATTTTTCAAATAGTCTCTAAATTTAAGTGAGATATACTCAAGTGTCTATTTTACCTCTCCTGCACTTGTTTTAATATTCTTCAGCTTCAACCTGAACTTATACTTTTGCCACTGTCATTGAGTCGATTCTGACTCATAACAACCTGCACTGGGTTTCCAAGGCAGTAAATCTTTATGGAAGTAGATTATCCCATCTTCCTTCTGCTGAGTGAGTAGTGGGTTTGAACCTTCAACCTCTGGTTGGCAGTCAGGTGCCTTAGGCACTGCAACACCAGAGTATAGGAGCAATTGATAGTTTGTTCCACAGTTGGCTCCTGGCTATGTTCTGACTGATGATATTGAACTTTTCCATCATCTCTTTCCACAAATCTTCTTGATTGCATTCTTACGTATTCCATCTGGTGAGGCTTGCATATATAGCTGTCATTCATTTGATGAAGATATTTCCAAAAAATAAGTTGTTCATCTTGCGCCAGCACTAGTAGCAAAGTTCAATGAGACAGAAAATAACAAATGCTGGCGAGGATGTGGAGAGATTGGGACTCTCATACACTGCTGGTGGGACTGCAAAATGGTACAGCCATTGTGGAAAGCAGTATGGCAATTCCTTCAAAAGTTAGAACTAGAAATACCATTTGACCCAGCTATTCCATTACTGGGTATATATCCTAAAGAAGTGAGAGCCATGACAAGAACAGACATATGCACACCCATGTTCATCGCGGCACTATTTATAGCCAAAAGATGGAAACAACCTAGATGTCCATCAACTGAGGAATGGACATCCAAACTATTGTGCATACACACAATGGCATACTATGCAACCCTAAAGAATAATGTAGAATCTTCAAAACACCACATAATGTGTATGAACTTGGAGGACATTATGCTGAGTAAAATAAGTCAATCATAAAAGGACAAATATTGTATTAGTCCGTTATTGTAATAGTCAAGGAAACATTTATCTATGGAAGGTCATTTTCTTTGTTGGTTACCAAGGGGTGGGAAGGGAGGGGAGGAAACACTGTTAGATAGGTAGAGATAAGTATTGATTTGAGTGAAGAGAAGGGCGATGTATCAAATGTGAGTAATCAATATAGTGGCATTGAGGAAGAGAAAGACATAGAGAGGTATGTGGGAAGTACAGAGAACAAAGATGAGCCCTTTTGCACATATAGTACAGCATGGTCAGTGAAGGCAAACACGGGTATATGGGTGGATAGATGGGTGGACTGGCTGAAATATTAGGTATGCATATGAAGTGGAGAGTACACCCAAGAACATGTTTAGGATTGGCAGACAGTGGTCCAACAACTTTATGTGTATGATCTGAATTCCCAGGTATATAATGGGGCTGACAAGGGGCAAAGTTGTAGTCACTGCTTGGTCACAGCCAGCTACCCAGAGGGACCGAGTAGTTGAACCTGTGGGCTCGGGACCATAGTCACAGAGGACATCAAGCTCAATTGGCATAACATACTACACAAAACATTGTTCCACCTCCTACTGTGGTGAGTAGTGACTAGGATCTTAAAAGCTTGCAAGCTGCCATTTAGATGCAACAATTGGTCTCTCTTTGTCCAGGGCCAAGAAGAATGAAGAAAACCAAAAATTCATGGAAACAATTGATCCTAGCGACTGGTACACCATCCGATCTGCAGCCTATATGACTATGAGACCAGAAGAACTAGATGGTGCCCGGCTACTACTGTCAACCACTTGGAAGAAGATCTTTATAGGAGATCCTGGATAGATAGTGAGAACAATGTGTAACAAAACTAAAACTCATTTGGGGGAAAAAAAAAAAAAGCAGGAACAGGTTTGCTAGCCCAATAGAGCCTGGTGGAGCCACTGAAACTATGGCCCTTAGCTGCCCTTCAGGTCTGGAATTGAATGCACACCTGTGGCTTCCAGCCAAACAATAGACAGGCATATGAGTTGAACACTTATCTGAGGTAGATACACTCCTTGGAGAGAACAAGCATGAGAGAAAGAAGGGCTGTTTATGCACACGAGATAGCTCAGGGGGTAAGAGCGCAGGGAATGATGGACACAGGGAGGAGGTGGCTGTAGGGAGGAAGTGGGAGGGGAGATGTTGCATTGTGGTGAATTGTGGTCAATGTCATGAGACAAAGTGTATGTAAACTGCTGTATGGAAAGTGTATTTGCTCTGTGAATTTTCACCCAAATCACAATAAAAAGAAAAAAAAAAAGTTGTTGATGTTTCAAAATTCTATTATGTGATCTCTGGCATTATTTCTATCATCAAGGCCATATTTTCCAATTACTGATGCTTCTTTGTTCCCAACGTTTGCATTCCAATCACCAGTAATTATCAGTATATCTTGATTACATATTTGGTCAATTTCAGACTTCAGAAGTTGGTAAAAATCTTCTATTTCTTCATCTTTGGCTTTAGTGGTTCATGCATAAATTTGAATAATAGTCATAGTAACTAGTTTTCCTTATAGGTGTATGGATATTTTCTTATCACTGAAAGCATTGTACTTCAGGATAGATATTGAATGTTCTTCTTGATGATGCGTGTGATGCTATTCCTCTTCAATTCGTCATTCCTGGTGTAGCTGGTCATGTGATTATCTGTTTCAAAATGACCAATATCAGTGCATTTCAGCCACTAATTCGTAGGATATCTGTCTTTATGGGTTCAATTTCATTTCTCATGCCTTCTAGTTTTCCTAGAATCGTGCTTTATGCACTTTACATTCTGATTATTAAGGGATGCTTGCAGCTGTTTCCTCTCATTTTCAGTAGTGCCACAACTGCAAATGAAGGTCCCAAAAGCTTTACTCCATCTGCACCATTGTGATTGACTCTACCTTCCCAAGTCATATTTTGAGCTTCTTCCAACCCGAAGTACTCATCTTCTAGCACTATGTAGGACAATGTTTCCCTACTTTTCATAAGATTTTCACTGGCTTTCTTTTCTTTCCTTAAATTGACCTGACTATATGCTTATTCCTAGTCTATCTTAGTCTGAAAGCTCTCCTAAAACCTGTGCACCACTGATGACCCTGCTGGTATTTGAAATACACATGTGGCACAACTTCCAGTATCACAGCAACATCCAGCTGCCACAGTACAATAAGCTGACAGACAAATAGTGGAACTCAGAGTGGAACATCCTCTATTTTTGTAAAGTTTGTGAAGTGCTTATAAATTGCTACCTCGTAGTTAGATAATCTACCCTCATCATTCTAAAAACACAGAGAAAAAAATCCAACTTCCAGAAAACCATGAGGCAGTAGGGATAGCAAAGTAAAAAGCTTCATATTCCCCAAGGAATTCCTTCCATGATCACTTTATACCCAAACTAATCAGAAGAGGCTTGATAATGGCATTGTAAATTCATGATATTATTTTTTTATATCTCTTTTACAGTGAACTATAAAACTTCAGTTCCTCTGAGAAATGTATTAAAAATTGACTACTTATTAAAATATTCTAAAATTAGATTATGAAAATTTATTAGGACATACAGTCAGTAAACTTAGACGCAAGTGGTATATTTTACTCTAAAGTTTATGACACTTATTTCCTGGACAAAGAGTAAAGGAAAAGCAGGCTTTTTCCCTGTAGATTCATTCTAACCCAGAGCTATTCAGATACATAATTATTAATGAAACTTAAGAGTAATTTGTTGTAATTGACCAAATTTCTGAAGAACTTTTAGGGTTGCATCTAGAAATCTAACTATATATATATATATATATTTATATATCTGTAGGTAACTAGGAACAGGTAGATTCAGTTCGTATCTAACATCAGTTAGTCAAATGTTTCTCTTAGTATATATATAGTATACAGTGTACCTTCCTGTGCATTAAAAACAAAAGAAGAAAAAATTAAAGAAACACTTGGAGATACAGTATACCATCTTTAACATAATAATTCATCATCATCATCATCATCATCATCCTCATATTTTGATGTGTGTTGCAAAGTATCACCTATTTGTTATTAGGAACCATTGTATGTACCTTGAATTTTAGTAATAGGTTTTAAAGGGGTGCTTCTAACTATGCATTTTATGAAGATCATCTGTTCCTATCCCAGGGACTGCCTGTAGTTTATAGGAGCTCTGGTAGCATAGTGGCTAAAGCACTTGACTGCTAACCAGAAGGCTGGCAGTTCAAACCCACCAGCCACTCCTCGGGAGG